>NC_061122.1:143504300-143637785 GCF_002878395.1 Capsicum annuum | reverse complement strand
TACGTTTACATTTCAAATAGATAATATACCTATAGTTGGTTTATTAGTTATCTGTCGGGGTATTTTATTCTGATTTCCTAATTGCACGAACAAATTAAGATTGGATTATTTAAAGAGCATCATCAACATGCCATGCATAAATCTTCGGTTCTTCATCAAGGAAATTTAATCCTTCAATCATTTTATTTTATGAACAAGTCACACATGATTTAGTTAATTATTTTAATATGATAAAAAATAATTTTATGACTTTATTTTTATGTTATACTAGGTAAAATTCTCTTTGATAAGACAAGTAATTTTTTTAATCTATTAAGAGAATTTTTGTAGCTCAGATGATTGCTACATAAATTTTTATTTTATTGGAGTGTTTGATTTCCACAGATATTCCCTCCCCTATTTTTTTTTTAAATATGTTTTAACTTATTAATTATCAATATTTTGTATGTTCGACAACCGTGGTTTTAGAATATATAATCTTGATTAGTTAAAACATTATCGAATGAATATAAAAAAATTTAGTATGTCCATGCGATAATTTAAGCAATATGTTTTGTTTTTATCTTCATATATTAGAGAGAAGATTTAAATTTCATGCTAATCATGTATGATTTAAATATAAGATTTTGCCAATGCACGTGCTAAGATTTCCTTTCTTATCTTATCGAACTATTTCTTACTTTAATCATGTGAAAATGTTCCTTTTTGTTTACTTTATTCATAACTTTACTATTTAACTTTCTAGAAGTCTAGATGAATTTCATTACTGCTGCAATGTTTAAAGTGATATGGCCGCACAAAATACAATCTACTTTTACGAGTTTTAGCATTATCGAATCTAGAGAAAACGGCGTTAAAAATCCACAACCTTTATCCGCAATCTCAACTACATATTTGAATTTTATGGAGGTCCTATCACCTTCCTGAATTATTTCAAACTGAAATTATTATATTCTTAAAAAACCATAATCACATTCACATTGATCAATGAAACTCACACATTTGACATGTAAAAAAATATTTTTATAAAAAAATAAATTCATTATCTTCAATCATATTCACTTCTACAAAACTAAAATAGAATTCTCCTTTGTAAAGAATAAATTTTTAATCTTCTCACCAAACAAAGCATCAACATTATTGAATCCAGGCCGTTGGTCAGGGCAAAACGAAAAAACAAGTTCAACACGAATAATTTTGTGTTTCATGTTGTTGTTATTAGGATTTTGGTCCTTATTTTTTACCACATTTAAGTATTTATTTTCTATTGAAAGAAAATAAAAGTCTTACAATAATTGTTTTTACTTTTTCTAAAAGAAAACTATAAAACTCTTTCATATTTGACTAACCTCTTTTCTAAGGAAAAGTTTTGTTCCTCTATAAATTGAAGATTCTTCTTCTCATACCATAACACAATAGCATGCACAATTAGTCTTTAAAGAGTCTTGTTTATGGAGAGATTTTTCTCTCGTAGTTTTAAGATATTTTTATTAGTTTTTCATATGTAGGTCAATTGGCCAAATCATATAATAATTTTTTCTGTAATTAAATTTTAGGTTTGGGGATCAGTTTATTGCAAAGCAAAATCCAAATCCAAAATTACAACACTCTTTAAAAATGAAAAAGGACCCGAGCCCAACAAATGACCCAAGTCCGAGAACCTACTATAAAAGTGTAGCTACCCTTCTTCAAAGTTTCCTTCTTATACTTCCTCAAGACTCGTCGTATTTCAAGCATGTTGTCGGATTGTTGTCGGTAAAACTCCAGAGTCAATGTGCTCCTTTGGATTGTCTTCCACCTTGCTCCCTTTATGTTTTCTGATATTTTGCTCAGTCTATCTATTTCACTCTTGTCACATGGTAAGTTTCGATCTATCTCTATCATGACTCGAGACTACCCGTAGTTGGAACATGGTGCTTCGAACCACAAGTGATCTCAAGACAACTCATGTACTGACATGATACTTAAGCAACTGATTTAAAAAGTATATAATAGATAAATTTGCTGAGTAAAATCATATTCATGAGATAATCTGAATGAATGTAATATTGATAAAGTTTACTACCTGATAAATCTAAAGAAAGAGCTTAAATTACATATCATGACTCTGACTGACTATCTATGAAGCCTCTACTATACTAACTGTAGGTGGCTAGGATAGGCCTCCAACTACTAGAAATCAATACATAAGAATAATAACAATACAGTACATGAACTACAACTGACTAGAATCCTTGAAACAAGAGAACTCATCACCTGCTGGCTGAAAGTTGAGAACTGTCTGACTCTGGTGTGTGAACTACAGGGTGCCATCATGAAGGAATGTAGCCACAATGCATATATATGGCCAATACTTTGAAATGTACTGAGCATGTAGGGGCATGCACTAAATCATGAAAATATTTAAAACGTGCTTTAAAACTGAGGATATAAGTTATTTGTTAAAACATACATTTAAAACATGGCTATACGTGAAAACTGTAAGTCATAGTGAAGTTTATAAATCATGAGTGAAGACAATTCTGTAAGTTGGGAAGTGGTAGAAACATGAATGTTGTATGTAAATCTCATGTAAAGCTAGACATATTGTAAAGTTGTATTGAGTATCATGTATGAATACTGAGCATGTAAAATAAATGCAAGACCAAGCAAAGTATGCACTGACATAATTTGAATACTAAATAATTTGTAAAACTGTCTGACTGAATAACTGGTTATCTGATTACTTGGTCAAGCAAATCTGAACTGATATAAACTGAGTATTAACTTATATTGTGGGAGCTATCATGTAACCGACATGCCCCAATTTGATCTAATTGGGGTCCAACATGTAACCCCAGTTGGAAGGGTATCAATACCATGCCACGGATACTGACACATGGCTATGTGAATCCACTAATATGGTGTCCGGAGGGACTAGGATGTCACCCTCTACTGGCAGGCGCCCTTAAGATAATGTCAACCCTCTATTGGCAGGATGACCTCTCAAAATCTATGCTGGCTACGTAGTTCTGAAACTCAAGGACTACTACTAAAGGTCACACCATCTACTAGCAGGTGATCCCCCATCCCTGGGTTCACTCGGTGCTAAATTCTATGCCCAACTGAACTGACACAAAACATAACTAATACATGCACTAATAACTGATCTGCTCATATAAGGTTTTCTGAAAAATATAGTGCATATATAATTTAAAGTAACCATGAACATGTAAACTGATGTATTTAACATGAAATAATACTGGTAAGTTCATTATAAAAATAATGATCTGAATATGGTGATAAAATCATAATTCTGACTGACTTGTTACTTGAAACTCTAAAACAAGAGTAAACACATAGGTATCGGGTGTTCATAACCCACCAGCATTGAATGATACAAAAATAAGATAATATCACTTAAAACATTGGTAGAAAGTCATAATTTTCGAGTCCCAAAATATAATACATTTTAATGAACGAATGAGGTACATGAATTTGAACATAGGGATGAATTGAACTTGGGAGGATAACATGTTCATATGGTTTAATACATAAATTTAAGAATTTAACATGATATTGACTAAACGCTTCATAGGGATTTGAAACTTCAAGTATATAGGAGCATGAATCACATGGGTTAGAACTATTAGCATGGCTTGGATGTAAATTAATGAGGGGACATGTATAATTTCATAATTTCATTGAATATTACATGAGTACTTGAAATTCAAAGTATAAAATAACCTAATTTACATGGAACACACATTGACATGGCTTGAATTTAGATTTACAAAGAAAAGCATGGATTGATTTATCTTGAACATGTATATTTTCATCAAAAGAGGAGAAATTCATAGTTGAAACAAAAAAGGAGATTTTTGGGCTCAATGGGTGGAAGGAACCCATTGATGAATACCCCACATACCTAAATTGTTCGAATCCTTGAATAAAAATCTTGTAATTTGGACCTTGAATGTTTGAATTCTTGAGAGAAGGCTTGATTTTACGTTCTAGGGAAAGGTGATGGGTTTTACGTTAGATAACTGAAGAGGAATGGGGCAAATAATGCCCTTATTTAGGTTTTAACTCGTGTATTGGGTGTTTGGAGGTAAAACGACGTAGTTTTAAGGTTGAAAGAGTGGGAAAAGACCAAAAACAACCTTAGGAACTTCTGGAAAACGTCTGCAAACCGTCCCGATGAGTTTGACCACAACTCATAAGGTCTGGGTACGAGTCGTGGCTTGAATCGTCATCAGGAAACCTAGTTCTACCCCTATTGCTATCAGTGCCCACGCGCACATGAAAGTGTACGTAGTCTATCAAGTAGTAAAGTGTCCTTTAAGAAGCCAAGTATTGATCCTACAGGGACTTGATCTAACAACTATTCGATCCTAGTTCACAATTTAGATTCAATTGATGCAAGAGTAACCAAAATAAAGTTTGAATATTATAAATTGTAAATAAAGTAAACAATGCATAAATAAAGTACATGAGACAATCAATGGAGTAAAGCCCAGGGTTAAATCACTTTGAACAATCATACTATGTTGTTGAACTTCATTGTTAACTTGCTTATCTTAGTTGTTATTCGTAGGGTTAATTGCATGATAAGGGTCTCCTGACTTCTAGCCGTTTACCTAATTTGAACCTTACAACTACATCATTGACCGGGGATGTAATAGTCCAATTAAGTTCTTTAAACTATCATCCTACGTTTGAATCAAGTAAAGCATCTAAGTATATCCCTGTCCTAGACACTAATTTGAATTCCTTATTTTATAAAAATTACAAACCATACTTTGTTTATTCCCATGTTCTATCTCCCTATTCCCTCTCCCGAAATCACAAGGGTGACAATAGATGTATTTTTCTGGTGATCAATCCATCAAATAATTAAATCAAGAATAAACAAATAGTCAGTAATGATAAGCAAATTAAACAAATTTAATCTAAAACAATAATACTCATGTTCTTGGCTTTAACCCCAAAAGAGGGTGTTTAGCCGATAATATTCATAATTATGATCCAAGTAATGGAATTCATGTTATGAATTGTTAACAATCTAATTAAATAGTAAAAAATAAAACCTAAAACATGAAACAGCCTCCACAAATATTCTACGACGTCCAAAGTTGTCTCCCGAATTGTCCAAAATTGATCTTAATAACGCGTGTATATATAATACTATAATCCTAATCCTAGTAGGATAACAAAATTTGTTACACGGTTTCTAAGATATTCCCACCAGCTCCTTAAAATGTGTGAAATGTACTATATATGTAGTGGGATAATACCTAATCCATGTAGGACAAGGTAATATATTTAATACCTAACGTAGGATTAGTATGTGCCTGCAATATTTTGCCTCGTATAAAATGAGAAACGCGATGCGTCAATGATATCGTTGACAAGAGCAAAGCGACGCATTGGTGGATGCACTGGGAGTAGCGACGCAATGCGTTGAGATTGTGTCGACTCACTGGAAGTTGCGTCCAAAATTTATTCTAAGTGTTGAACATCTTATCCTTTACCCATGCCTTTTATAGTATATTTTTAATGAATTTTCAGCTTTTTTATCATCAATTTATCACTATATTCAACTCACAAAGCTTCCAACATAATCAAAAATCACATATTAGAGATCATAACAACACAATATCCTTAACGATGAATCAAAATAAGAGATAAAATAAGGCTAATTGGCAATAATCTTCACTTATTGTTCCGACTCTAGACTTAATCAAATTAAACTTATCACAAACAAGTTATTCCATTCATAATTACACATTTAAATCATTTGGAACAAACTAAATACATTAGAATCCAATGAAACCAACTAGACACACACCTAGCTCAAGCTAGTAAAACTAATTTTCTCGATGGAACTCTAAATGAGTCAATTAAGTACAAACTTGTTTGGAAACACTTTGAGCCACTGTAATCACGTACTAAGACCCTCATATGTTTGTTTATATCATATTAACACACAAAGAACACGAATTATTCTCAAAACAAGGCTAAATAATCTAGAATAGTAACACTAGAGTGCATAAATACACCTAACATCACCACCCCACACTTAAAGCCTTATTCGTCCTCGAACAACTCTTAACTCTATGCATCATAAGTTGAGGAGACTCTATACTTCTACTAAATGCAAGACACTCAAGCTATTACTACAATGACTATACGGAATGCAATTTTCTTCACTAAGCATGTTACAAACACAATTGAAAGCTCATGAATACTACTCCAAAACATCCTAGCCTCAAGACTTCACTCAACTAGTTGGAAAACTCATGTTTATCATTCAATCAAGTACATCATACAAATCACCCACATTCATCAAACATGTTCCCTCATAACAAGAGAGTTATCCATAATCACTCACAATTAAGTAATATATAACATGATGGGTACAAGAATCAAATTATGCTCACTCTCACAAAGAATTCACAAGTAACACACAATGACCCATAGGCTTGTCTTTAGTGTAGTGCTCCGCTAATATCAGAATAATGAACTTAGAATCAATTAGGTCTTTTTTGAATTATAATGTAGGCTAAAGAATGGGTAGGAACTATTTTGGAATAGTTATGACTATCTTCCCTAAGCGATTTAGTACATCCCTTTTTACAATTAAAACCATTCTCCAACAACCAAATTACACCATTTTTGTTTACCCTATTCTTTTATTTTTCACCCCATCTTATTAAGCTCATTCACATACACTATGGTGGGAGTATTTTATGCACAACTCATTTAATTTAAACAAATTTTTATTCTTTTCATTACTTAACTCCCCCACCATAATACATTACAATTCTTTTTTAACATCAATAACTATCTCTTTTGGGGCTTCAATGTCAACTTTTTCTTCTTCAATTTCTTACCCCTAACTCAATTGATTTTTCATTAAAGCGCATAAGAGCTTTGGATCAAATTATGGTCTATCAAATAAGGGATTAGGCTACATATGTGGCTGCCAAAGAAAAATCTAAAGGCTCAACGAGGCTTAATAGTATTATGCTCAAGGGTTGGTCAAAAAAGAAGGGTATAAAATAAGGTCAGAAAAGAAGGGTATAAAATAAGGCTATCATAAAAATGTCTATATCATCTCCTAAATCCACACTCTTTATTTCATTTTGCACACACACCAGACAAGTTCTAGACATCATATGCAAAGAGAAATACACAAAAACCTTACATCACACATGACACATGCTCAACTCAATAGGATCATCATAGGCTCTCAACCAAACAAAAGCATGAATTCGAATTTAAGCCAAAGTACTAGAGTCACAAAAATGTGCCTAGGAGTCTCAAAAGTAGCAATTCGTACAATTCAACCTGTTTATACAACTAAAACACTTGCCCCATGTAATCAAAAATAGCACCAACAAGAATATCTTACACACAAAAAATTAAAATTAAGCTAAAAATTAGAAATTTTCCCACCCCACACTTAAAAATCTACTTTTTTTCCAAAGTGAACTTTAAAGTCAGAGTTAGAAATACTCCCTAGGGCCTCTAGGCCTAGCTAGTAGCAAGATGGATGCCTCAAGATGATTGGTGTCTATTCATCTTCCTAAAATTCTAGAATAGTAAAGTCAACAAGAATAACAAATTTACCAACCTTTATGAGGACATCCTCAATGATTTTTTCAGATAGGAAATGGATCTGTCTGCCAGCTGTAGACGTATAGTGCATGATCTGAGCTCACCCAAACCTAATGTTTTGAATAGAGATAGGGGCATCAAGTTGATACTTGTCCCTAAATCACTAAGTACCTAAACTACCTCACTGTTGCCAATCTGGATGGGGAGAGTAAACTTTCCAGGGTCCTTAAGCTTTTTTAGCATTTTTTGTGTCATTGTAGTGCTACACTCTTCAGTGAGTGCTACCGTGTCCACATCCTGCAATTTTACCTTATTCGCAACCACATCCCTCAACTACTTAGCATACTTGGGCATACCCTGCAAAACATCTAACAAAGGTAAGTTAATGTAAAGCTCTATGAACGTGTCAAAGAACTTCTTATGCCATCCTCCTTCAATTTTATTTGCCTCTGAGGGAAAGAAAGTGGTGGTATCTTCTTCACTTCTTCGGCCGTTTTTTCTTTCGAGTACTCAAACATCCTCGCCTTTTCAGCAACTTTGTCATTTACTTGTAGGGTAGTCAAATCTGCATCTACCTTCTTTGTTTCCTTAAGAGGTTCTTATTGAAGCTCTCTACCACTCCTCAAAGTGATTGTCATGACTTGTTTTAGATTTTCTGTATCTCCCGACAACCCACCTTAATGCCTGGTATTCAGCGCCTATTGTAACTGCCCCAACTGAAACTCTAAGCTTCTCTATGTCGCTTGTTGATTTTTTACATCTGCCGCCAGAGGTGTTTGATTAGCTAGAACCTGCTTCATCATCTTTTTCAAGTTTTTATCAAAAACTTTTGATTACATAAATCATCTTGAAACTTTAAAACGCACTTCATGATATTAAGCATTTCATGAGCCACAATAGCATATTTTTTCTGGGATTCAGTCCATTTTCCTGAATAAAATCTTCTCAAATATTCAAATTTTTCATGGGGATTAACTTGTGTCAGTATTCCACCATAACCTATATTAGACGTATCTATCTCAATAATTTTTTGCCATGCTGGATTAGACAAAGCCAAATAGGGTAAAGACTTAACACTCTGTTTAATCTGTATAACAAGATTCGTGTGACTATCTGTGTAGGGACCTTTATAATCCTTTTTTAGCCTATCATATAATGGGGCTAAATCACGAGATAAATTTTTATAGAAGGGGGATATATAATTCAAAATTCCTAAGAATCTCTGCAATTAAGTTCTTTTAGTAATAACATCAGGGGATTTTGATGCAAAATCAATTGATCTTTGGATGGAAGTAATCGTTCTTTGACAGATATTGTGTCCTAAAAATCAAACATCAGTTTGAAACAAACTCATTTTTGGTTTAGATATCACCAAATCATTTTGTAGATTAATTTTCTTAAAGATATCAAGATGCTTGATATACAACTCGAATGTCTTAGAAAAAACTAATATGTCATCAATATAAATAATGATGAAATTCATATAAGGATTAAAATATCATTCATGATCTTCTGGAATTTAGAAGGGGCATTTTTAGGCCAAATGGCATAACATTTCATTCATATTGTCTAAAGGGGACATTAAAAGCAGTTTTATAAGTATTCTCTTTAAATATTTAAATTTTCCAATATCCTAATTTTAAATTAAATTTTGAAAATATATTGGCATCTTATAACCTTGATAGAAAATCTTTTTTATTCGAAATGGGATACCGAATCCATTTCAAATGTTTATTCAGCGGTTTATAGTTTATAACTAACCTGGGAACACCAGGTTTCTTTTCTGAGCATTATTAACATAAAATGCAGTACAAGACCAGGGGGGTTTTGAAGGCTTTAACAAACCTTTTTGTAACAAATTATCAATTTCTTTTTTACAGAATTCGACTAATTCAGCAATTATTTGGCACGGTCGAAATTTGGTTGGGATATTATTCTCAGGAAAATTATCCTCATATGAAAGAGTGACAATGTGCTTTTTCTGATTCCAAAAGGCACTGGGATGATCGGCACAAACATCAACAATCATTTGTTCGAAAATTAATTTAATTTTTTCCTGTACCTTATCAAACTTCATAGTATCACAAATATTCATGCTAAGTAATGCAAGTTATAAAGAATCAGCATGCTTTTGTTTCATTTCAATTAAAGTGTTAATATCTCTAGTTACGGGATCTGTAACGAAAGAATAGGATATCTCTTTATTCTTCTAAGTAGCAGTAAATTCTTTTGCATCAATATGAGTATAAGGATAAATAGCATTTATAAAAAGAGTTTCAAGTATAATTAGAGGGTATAATTGATTTTTCATCAAAAAGAAGAAATGCAGAATGCAAATTTTATTCTGACAAATATAAGTATTTGGTAATTTATACTCAATATCAAGAGCATGTCCGGATGCAGATTTAACTACATGAGTTATTTTTTGAAAATATTTTGTGGAAATTAAATCTTTTTAAATGCAGCTAACATCCGCTCTACTATCAATCATAGCAATATCAGTTATAGAAAAATGATTATCAATCAAAATAGTACATTTAATATACCATTTATGAGCAGTGATGATTTGTATCTTTCTTGAGAAATAATTATTTTTTGAATCAAGGGAACTCTGAATAATGTCATCTATATCATCATTTTCTTTAGAAATCTTATCTTTCCTTTTGGAAATAACATTAAGAGAATTATTTTTCTCTATTTGCGTAATACTATGATCACAAATCATATAATTTTTTTTAAGATATTTAATCTCTTTTTTCAAGTTTTCAACTTTAATTTTTAAATCATCAAAAGAGGTATCTCTACCAGTGGTGGAACCCATAGCAAAACGCTTATTAACCTCTGATAAGGAATAAGGCGTAAAATAATCAGGACCTTTCCTTGGTTTAAGAAAATTGCTATCGGCAGTTTCAAGCGTATTAGGTTTTGAACTTGTAGATAAATTAATATTTTTTCACGTCATTTCTCATATGAAACTTCTTTTAATAGCTCTAATACATTATCAAAAGTAATGGTCCTTAGATTTAAATCTTCAAATTGGGACTTCAATTTATAAAATGCATCATCACAAGTGCAGCAATCAGAACATATAGTATCAACATTTTTATCACTATCAGATAAATTAAGTAGATCAACTTTATTTTCTGACTCTGATTTAGAATTATAATCAAATTCTGATCCTAAAGTGTTTAACAAATCATAAACTTGATCATGCAAATCATCAGCAAGTCCTAAGGATTTAAGTTTTTGAAGCTTACAATTCGAAGCAATATGTCCGAAATTACCACATTTGTAGCACTTAATCTTGGCAAGATCTCGCTTAGACCTATTTTTCGTAAATTTGGTAGTCTTAAAATGAGCTTTTCTAACTTCACGTTCTTCTTTGGATATATATCTAGATCTCTTTTTCCTATAAGGTTTGTCATCCTTAGAATATCTATGACTCTTTTTCCTAGAAGAAAAAACTGATTCGGGTACCACAAATTGAGTACAAAAATCTCCTAACTGAGATCTTTCTTTAAGCTTATCAATCTTAAGTTGTCTTCATAACTTTAACTCATTACACAAGTTTAATCCTTTTTGTGTACATACTCCTATCAATTTGCCATAGGTGTAATTTTCCCATGGAACTTCACCGTAAGGACCTCTAAGAGCTTTTATTACCTTTTGAGCAAATAAAGGAGAAAGCCCGTCTATAAACTTAGTCTTCTAATGAGCCAGCCTATTCTTGGGTAATTTCATAACCCGACTCATAAAGGTGTCTTTATACCACCTAAATTCTCCTAGAGTCTTACATCTAGGACCGTTTAAGAGAGTTCAGACAGTTTCATACTGGTTGGTGAATCTACCATTAAAATGTTCTAAAATAGTAAGAACTAGAGTTTAAATAGCATCTTCTCTATTTTCAACTAGAGATCTTCCTAGGTTATTAATCCCTGATTCAGTAGCAATAGCATTGACAATAGCAGTTTTTTGGTCAGGAACTAGAAAATTGTCCCACCAACCACGAAGTTAGCCAGTAAAACCATCAATTATCATTCTACAGATAATTTTATCTGTGTTCTTGTCACTAGTCGCTCTGCACACGGTACCATACATCATCATGCGGTGTACAAGGATAGTTAATTTCCTATCAGTTAGGACATCTAGGTTCCATTCATATATATTTGAACCACTATAAAACGTATTAATCTGATTTCAGTCCCTTTCATCTATCAGAACATCTTGAGGAGTAGGTCTAGGATAGTAATATGTTTTCCTACGGGCTAAATCAGCATCCGTGTGATTTTTACCCAGTTGTTTTTTAATTATTCCTCTGAGCTTATTAAGCTCTGATTTATTCTGATTTTTCAAATCAGGAGTATATTCTAACTAATCAGCAAAATCATTTGATAAAACAATAGGGTTAACACTTAATCAGGAAAGCTTTTTATCAAAAAGCTCTTTCAAATCTTTTAAAGGCAAACTAATTTGAAATTCCTGAATATCAGGGAGCCTGTGAATACTAGTATTAGTCATTAAATCTTCTAACTTACTTCCTGAAAAGGAGGCGGAAGATTTTGAAGTAGTACTCAGATCTTTAACCAAATCAATTAATTCATCAAGTTTTTTATTAAGAAAACTGATATGTTCCCCTAAAATTTTAACATATAAACTCAAATAATTATTTTAAGAAATCAGATTATTAATTTTGGTGATGCTCACTGCCGCAACTTCATTATCAATGAATTTTTGGAAGGTAGAAAAAGTAATACATGTATTATTATGTAATATGAAAGGTGCTTGGGGAGGGTAAACAACTTTAACAATGTTACCACTACCGTCTTTATAAGATCGTTCTAAAACCTTTATGTATAATGGCAAACATGTAGTTATAAACCAAGGAACAAAATGCATAATTTGATTATGCAAGGCACATACTTCATAGAATTCTAGAGAAATATTATTCAATTCATCAGGACTATAAGTCTCAAAAACAAGTTCTAAGCTGGTTCCATTTTTTATTAAAAAAACTATTTTAATATAACTTCTTGCCTGGGATCCAGGACTAAAATTAATTTGGTGTGAAATCATCAAATATCATTTGGATCAAAGTTCATTTCAGAAGCAGTAGGGATATCTCTATCAGAAATATTATCACTATCTTAAATAACATTGGTTCGGAGATTGATCTTAACCTTTTCTACAAATTTTGTAGGAGCAGAATCAATCGTATGCAAAGAAGAAGCACGACTTCTAGATGGACCATATGATGGTTCTACAGGAGAAATATGATGCATAGTAGGCAATAATTTAGGCATAGAAAATGAATGTCTGTTATAAACAGTCCGCCCATCTGGATTCTGGGTAACATGCGAAAGGTCGTTATTTGTCAAGTCATTAGTAACTTGACTCGGAGATATAACCGTATTTAAGGTCCAATAGTGGGAAAATCAATTTCTTCCCATTTGATAGGCCTCTTAGTGGTGACCTTAGACCTTGCAAAATTAGTTTCGACTAATATAGTTTGATCAGATGTATCGTATAACTTACATATAGGATTTAATGTAGACAACAATCTATAATAAATTTTGTATGATAAACATATAAGTTCACATCCAGACGCATAATTATAACCATGCGTTTTCACATTTAATGTCAAAACATCAAGTATATTCACATCAATCAAAGATAATTGTAAATTTGGCTGAGTGTTGAAATAAACTGGACCATAGGGCACAGTGGATTCAATCGAACCCATCAGAGACTGTCTGAAATTCAGATTTCTACTATCTCTAAGAGCTGCCAAAAATGTCTCTGGTAACCTTTTAAGAGTTGATAGTTTAAAAGCAATTTGAATCATTCCAATATGCATAAAATTATAATGATTTTTATGTAAATAAATATCACGTTTATTTAATAAACAAATCATCTGTTCTTAAGAAGTTAATGCTAAAGACTGCTCAGTTGTCTTTATCATTTATTTAGAAAATTTTTTGTCAAACCATCCATAATCATAAGTGTTTTTTATATCAACTTTAGGGATTGTCCATTTATTTAACAAATTAAGATTGTGAGGTATATCTGCCTCGTCAAGTTTAGTACTCTTAGTACTCAATCTCCCATTTCCATTAGTAGAGAATTCATATTTATGTTGAATAGTTCAGATCTGTTGCATAATTACCATGAAAGTTCCATGGCTCTATAAAAATATAAGGGTTCAAGTTCATTTAGAACTCTTTCATTGTGGGTTTCTACTTTTAAACTAATTAATAATTTTTTTAAAAGGATAATGTATTTTAAATTCAAATAATTATGAAAATTGTATGACAATACTATTAAACTTGTCCTAAAAATTGACATGTGGCTTCTCAGCAGTTTGACACTTGGCTTCTTCTGATGTTTCGTCCTCTGCTTTATAATATACTAGTATAGGTACCCACACGATGCGCGGAATATTTTTTTAAAAAAAATATTCATTAAAAAATATTATGATTTTCACTTTGAGATTATAAAATAAATAAATTTTTATTACATCACATTAACATACAATTATCAAATTCGTTAAAATTACCCGTCTCAAATTGAGATGACACATTGATTAAGAAAAATAGTTAATAACATAGCTAATTTATCATAGTACCCCTATTAAATGATGTGTATATTTTAATTTGAAGAAAAAAGTAATTAATGCAAAGGGTAAAACATTAAAAAAATAAATTTGTCTCTTCTTGATTAATGAAAAAAGACAAGTAAAATGAGAAATCAAATTAGAAAATTTGAGACGGATAATTTGGGACGGAAGGAGTATCTTTTAAAATCATATTTCATTAACTGATTTCTAAAAATTATAAAATAAGAAATATTAAATAAATAATAATCTTATTTTTGGATTTTTAAATTTATAATTTTAATCAATTAAGACATGTATTTATATTATTAATTTTATCTTCCATTTCAAATTTTAATTTTTTTCAGTCTATAAATTCAACTTTAACAATTAGTTACAATTTTTTAAAAAGAGTTTTATCTTTCAATTCCATTTCAAACACTCTTCTTGATTGTGTCAATTACAAAATTTTAATTTTCAAATTTTAAATTTTAGAACTCTCAATTCAAACTAAAAACATATAATTTATTATTCTCTTTAAAATTTTTACACTTTATTCGATTGTTCATAATTTTTTCACTGTTTAATTTCAACAATAATATCTTTAAGTATTTTATTTATAATTATTATTATATTTACTAAATTAATTCAAATAAAAGTTCTCGTTGTTAGCAAAATAACTGCATCCCATCAAATCCCACACTCATTACTCACCTTTTATCCTACCACCACACCACTACCCAAAAATTTTATTTTTTAAAAACTTTCAAAAATTTTATTCAAGTTTTTCTCTTACTCCACTCACTCCCCCACCCCCCTCCAAAACAAAAAAAAAATTATTTATTTTTTCAAAAAACTTTTTTCCTTTTATCCCATCCACCCATAACCCCGACCCCCTTACCCAACACCTCCCTCTTCCCCCCCTCCCCCCTCCCCAAAAAAATTATAATTTATTTTTGATTTTTAACAAAAAAAATTCTTAACCCTCCCCCCTCCCCTCCCCACCTACCTTGACCCTAATTTTTTTAAACCTTTTAATTTTTATTTTTAAAAAAAATTATTTTTGTACCGCTACCCCAAACGCCACCTATATCCATCATTTCGGCTACCCCTTACCCACCAAGCCCACCCCCTACCCCACCCACCAAGTCCACCCTTGCCCCGACCACCACAATCTCGTACACTTTCTCTCCTATCACAATGTCCATCTCTCTACCTCTATTTATTTTTATTATTTCTTAAAAACACTTTGAGCATCTTAAATCAAAAATAAAAGTTTAATTATTCCTTTCATATTTATGATATACTTATATACACGGTATATAGAACTTCAAATTTCTCAGTGATATCTACAAAAAAAAGATAAATGTAACACTAATTATAAAGAACAATAAAAACAAAAAAATTTGAAACTTTTAACATAAATTTTCAGGATATGTTTCAAATACATGACATGTTTATCACTTTTTTGATTCACTATATTTCAACAAATTTCACACAACAAATCTTATTGAACAATTTCAATTGCAACATTTCATTGAATATCTTATCTTCACAGTCTATTTAAAAACTTCAAATTATTTAATTTGACCTAATTCAAATTACAGTTATTTAGAGAAATCTCGTGTGTGCGTGATCTAGTCTTTTTGTTCATTGATGCCATTCTATGTAACACTAATGATAAATTATTATAAATCTATAATCAAATAATTTTAAAGAAAAAATAAAAAATTAATTGAAATATCTATATGCCTTCAAATTTAAATTCAACTTCAGTAACATATTTGTTGGAAATATTCTATCTATAGAAGTAAATATATATATATATATATACACTTTTCTTTTTCTTCGTTAAGAATGAAGATATATATTTTTGTAAGAAAAATAGAATTTATCACAATTTAAGTTTAAATTTGAATTCAAATTCAATAAAATATATGTTTGAAATACTTTTAAAAAAATTATATATTTAAAAATATAGAAATCTAGGATACTTTATCTTTACTTTCTTGCTTGCAAAAAAACGGACTATTTCTTTTTTAGAAAAAGAAAATTTAATACATTACCTTTTAATTTCAATTCAGGTTTAATTGAAATTCAAACTTAATAACATATTTTTTTGTTAAATATATTTTTTTTTATAAAGAAGGATAGTATAAAGGGAAAAAAAAATTAGCATAACAAACTAGTAGATCCAAATGGTTGATTCTTGAAAGAAAAACAACAAAGCATCCATGTTTCCATAAGCAATTATCTTATGCTTCTTTTGTTGTTTGATTTCAGGTTACCACTTCTAGACTGTCATTTTCAAAGTTTATTGATTATTCAGAAGTAGGTATCAATGAAGCCAACCTCTTTATTTCATTATAAAAATTATTTATTAAATCAAAGAAAGGAGATCAACATCCAATATATAAAATTATGTCATGACAATCATTGATCTCAATTTTTTACGATCAAATAATACAAATTGTTAGCAAATTATAATCAAATAATCTAAATTTAAGCTTTGAATGGTAAGCAAATTGTGCACAAATATAATAATGTAAGCATATGCCAGCCATGAATATATATTAATAAATAAATCTGATTGAAGAATCAAAGAATAAGCACAAAAAGTTTATAAAATAAAATAAGAAGCAAATCTGATTGAAAATTGAGTTTATATAGGAAAGGATTAATTGAATCCTGCTTTATCTAGTATAGAGTTTGTTTTCAAATCAAATTCTTGAACAATTTGTAACTTTCTATTCAAATTCAAAATTAAAAAATTATCACTAATTTAACTAACTAATTTCAACAAACTCTATATTTCTCTAAAAGCATTTTAAAAAAAATTATCTTAAAAAATAAACTTTATTAAAATGAATAATATAATATACAATCTTTGAATTAAAATAAATAATATAAAATAATACTAACATGAACATGAACTTTGCGAGAAATAATACATTACAATCTTTGAAATCCATATTGACTTAGCTGCTACAAAAAACATTAAAATTTAAATTTAAATTTAGAATATAAAAAGACAAGCTTTCTTCAACAATAATGGAGCATGTGTGATAATGCTCGAGGAAAATGGGGAAATAAGAGATGAAGAAGTTACGTGGGTGAGTGGTTTAAGTTGGTTTAGATTAATTAATAATTTTTCTTTGTTCATTTTTTATTTTATTTCTTTCTTTTATGAATTTTTTTTTACAAAAATAATTGGCTTTTATCATATAAATAAGTTTTCGTATTACAGTTACATGTAAATTTTTAAATTACTATTATTTTTAACTAAGCAAGAAATGAATAAATAAATTAGCTTAATCATTTTCAATCAAAAATTCAATGAGATTCTATATTTAAGCTAATGACTTTTGTTCTTTTAAAAGGATGATGTATTTTCAAATTCAACTATTATATTATTCTACTTGTTATTATTTAATATTTAAATACTTTTATAATACTGAAAGGGATAAGTTATGAATAGTTAGAGTTCATCTAGAACTCTTCAATATTAGTTTTAAGTTAATTATAATTTTTTTTTATAAAACCTAATATTTTTAAATTTAAATATCTCTAATTTTTAATTCAAAATTTTTATTACCATATTTATATCCTTGTCCTAAAATTGCGACATGGCTTTCTATTATGCTGTCACATGGCTTCTTCTAATGTTTCGTCCTTTGCTTTATAATATATAGAGAGAGAGACTAGTATACGTACCCGTGCAATGCACGAATAATATTAAAATATTATTTTTAATTATTTTATATTAGCATGTCTTGTTCCAGCATGTTATTAAAAATTAAGTATTATATTATTTATCAATAAAAAATATAATTAAAAAAACAAATCTACTCCTACCCATCTCCACCCCCGCCCCCTCTTCAATTTTAAATATACTAAATTATTTAATATTCAATTACCAGTTTTATCGTTGGGGTTTTACCTTTATATTTTTAATAAATTAAGACATGCAATTACAATCCTTACCTTCATTTCACATTTTCATTTATTTTAATCTATCAATTCAGCTTCAACAACTAACTACACTTTTTTTATAATGAAGATTTTATCTTTCAATTTCATTTCAAAAATAATTAATTGTATCAATTACACAACCTCTAATTTCAAAATTTAAATTTCACCCTCTCAATTCAATAAACAAAGCACATACAATTTATTATTGTTTTTAATTTTCAAACAAAGTTTCATTGTTTGTAACTTTTTCATTGTTTGATTTTATCATTAATATTTTAAAGTATTTTATTTACACGTATTATTATATCGTCTAAATAAATTTAATTAAAATCATTCATACCACTCTCAAAATCATCCATCTCCCTCAACCCCAACCCCAACCTCCGATTTGTTTTTAACTTTTAACTTCTTCTTTTTATGCCCTAGCCAACTCCCTACCCCCAACTCACCCTCCCGACTCCCCCAACAACTAAAAATTATTTTATTTTATTTTATGTTTTTTTTTTTTAAGAAAAGTTTTTTTTCTTAACATCACCCCCCTCCACCACCTCCACCACGAAACCCCCGCCCCTCCTCCGCTAAAAAATTAATTTTTTATTTTCTATTTTTAGAAACTTTTTTTAAAAATCTTTTTTCTAATCCAAAAAAATTTTAAAATCTTTAATTTATATTTTTTAAGAATCTTTTTTCCTATCCCCACCCCAACTAAACCTACATTCACCCCCTACCCCACACACACACCTAGAACATTCCGTTCGTCCCCACCTATTTCAATTAACTTCGACCATATTCATCTTTTTGTCACTATTTATTTTTATTGTTTAGTATTAGAATACATATAAGCTTTTAGGAAAATATTTTTTATTTACACCGCGAATGAAAAATAAGTAAGAAATAGTTTGTTTTCTTAAAAAATATTTTTCGTGAAAATTATATTTCTCCATACTGAACACACCCATAAAATCATTAAAAAAATTCAGTGATAAAGATAAAAATAATGGTACACAAAATCTTGAACCCTTTTTTGATAAATAGGAAATATTATATATAAATGATAGTACTTTTGTAACAATAATATTTACCAAACCAAAAAAATAAAAAATCAACAGTACTATTTTGTAGAACCAAAAAATAAGTCCATACTATAACTTGGAATGATCAAGATCCGTGAATTTAAAATGTATAAATAGATGAAAAGTAAGACATACAATTATTATAAAAGATTTTATTAGTGATGACACCATGAGCGCCTGCCTGATGTAATTTTCAAATAGCTTAGTACACAATAAAGCATGTAATGCATGTATATACATTGTTCAAAAATAGTAAAAGGTTGACTTTTACAAATTTAAGAAAAAACAGATGGATTAAATTAGTGTACCTTTTAACATCAATGGAGGAAGATGCAAATGACATATTCTTCTTGCATATAAAAAAGAAAAGTGTTAAATCAAAATTAATTTTTAGAAAATGAGGAATTAAAAACTGCAGTAAATAAATTCATGAATAAAACTATTGATACATATAGGATTATATATAAAAGAGCCTAAAAGGCTTTAATCCCATTCCAATTCAAATTTCATTTAAATTCAAATTCGGATACTATCATATTAATTTGTTAAAAGAAAATTAATTTGTTATTCTTCCTTGCCCTTCCTTTTTTTTTCAGACGTAGTACATAGCTATCTTATCTGTATATTTGAATTGAGATAAATATTTGAAATCAATGAGATAATTATAGTAATTTTTAAAATTATTATTTTATGTTTAATTATATAAAAATATTTTATAGCATTTAAAAAGTATATGTATTTGCAACTTTCCACTCATGATTTTCTAGTTTTAAACTAGTGAAAATATATTTTTTTAATCTAAAAACCTAATATTTTTCACATTCAAATAATTTTTTTAATAATAATATTATTATTATAATAATAATAATAATAATAATAATAAAAAAAAAAAAAAAAAAAAACTACTACTACTACCACAACATTTTTTTTAACTTTAGAAAGTACTGCTACATGTCTTTAACTATTACTACTACAATTATTATTGTTTATTGTTATTATTATTTTTTATTTAATATTTAAATATATTTGATGATATTAAGAGGGATAAGATCATGATAATTTGTTTACTGTTCAGATTAAAAATATAATTTTTTATTAAATATATCATCCTCAACGTAATATTATGAGTTCTACTATTATTTATTAATAGATTATCGTTATTATGAAATAGTTAGAGTTTATTTAGAACTATTCAATCATATTGTTGCTAGATTTAAGCTAATGAAAATCTTTTGTTTTTCTTTTAAAGTACTATTATTTTCAAATGCACAAACTATCAATTTATAACAAATTAACTCTGTAATATAAAATACACAAACTATTCATAAATTATAATCAAACAATCTAAGTTAAGCTTTGAGTAACAAAAATTTATCCACAAATATATTAGTATAATTATGGCCATCCATAAATCTTGAATAATCAAAGGAATATGATTGAAGAATTAAAGAATAAGTGAAGAGTTTAGAGAACAAAATAAAAGGTTTGACTAAAATATCACATTATATAAGAAAGATTTATTTGAAATTCGGCTTTATCTAGTATAAAGTTAGTATTCAATTCAAATTGTAGAAGAATCTGTAACTGACAATTCAAATTCAAAATTCAAAATTTAGCATCATTCAAATAACTAATTTTTAGCTAAATTTATCTAAAGAGTAATTTTAAAAACAAACTTTATCTTTAAAATTAAATTGTATCCTCTTATAGTTTCAATTTAGAACTATAAAAAAGTGTTTCAAACTAAATAATTTTTGGTGGATTGTATTTTATCTATAAACTAATTATAATAACTTTATATTTTTATAACTACAATTTGTAACTTACAAATCGTAGAATGCTTTGTTCTACAAAAATGCAATGTGTGTGATAATGCTTGAGAAAAAATGGGAATGAAGAAATTACTTTCTTTTTCTTCCTTATTTTATCATTTTTCTTTTATTATTATTAATGCTAAGTTTTTCTAAAAAAATTAAGATTGCTACTACTATGTGTGTATTTCTGATGCTACCACGGTCGTTGTTGTTGTTGCTGCTATCATTGTTGTCGCTGTTGACGCTGCTGCTGAAGCATTGAAAAGAATAAATTTATGAATAGTAAGAGTTCATTTAGAACTCTTCAATGTTAGGTTTCTAATTTCAAGCAAATGATAATCTTTTTTCTAAAAGAAATCTTATATTTTCAAATTCAAATACTCCTATCTTTTAATTTAAAAATTTTATTACAATACTCTATTAACTTTGTCTTAAAATTGACAAGTGGCTTATTCTTATGCTGCCTCTTGATTTCTTCTGGTGCTTCATCCTCTTTTGTATAACATACTAGTGTATGTACCCACGCGATGCGCGAATAATATTAAAACATTGTTTGTAATCATTTTATATTGAAATATCTCGTTTGAGTATATTAAATCATATTACCCTAAATAAAAGCTCAACTATCATATTATTTCTCAATGAAATGACAAAAAAAAAAAAAAAATCTACCCCACCCACCTCTTGCCCCCACCTCATATATTTCAAGATCAGATGATCCACATCTTTATCCATTTGGGAAGGCTAGCTCAGATTAAAAATATAAAAATTTTATCCCTCCCCACGTTCCATCTCTACCTACCCTAATCCCCCTATCTCTAATCAAATTTATATGAAAAAAATAATCATGTCATTGTAAAAAAAATTATTATGTTTTATATTTTTCTTTATTACATTGTTCACAATTTAAAGGTAATAGATTGCTAATACCCCCTTCATCGCACCTCTAACAAAATTTATATGAATAAAAACAATCACTTAATTCAAAAAAACTTTTGGTATTTTATGTTTTTCTTTGTTTTATTATTTACAATCTAAAAAATTATGGTTATAAAAAATAATGTAAATTTTTATTCCACTATAGAGTTGATAAATAGTAACATATATATGATATTGTCTAATTGCTTCATTATATTCTAAAAATTAGTTTAACCCCCCCCCCCCCCCCCCAAATCCTTAATGTGCATCTTTTTTCTATTATATTTAATTACTTTACTTTTTTGTAATTTGATTTTGAATTAAATTACTTTTTTGTGTTATGCATATATCACTAAAAAATTATAAATGTAAATTTGCAAGTAAAAATTAAAAGAGAATAAATAAATTAAAATATCGAAATGTCTATAAATTTGTTTTATAATCCTCCTAAAAAAGTAAATATATGAATGTGATATTAAATACAGAAATCAGACAGTTATGAATTGCATATAATTGTATTAAATACAGAAAAGCAATGAAATAAAATAACATTAAAAAAAGGACAATAATATCAATACATATTTCGAAAAATTCACGATTTTTATCAATATAAAATAAGTATTTCTATTGTGTTCACTTATGACTTTTTTAAACTTTTATTCTATGTCTTTTGAATTTTAAATTCTTGGATAGCAATGTGTGTATTATGTAATTGCTTTTTAAAAATTAGTTTAAAAACCCCAACATCCCAATTTCCTAAAGTTTGTGGTTTATATTTATGTTTTTTTAAAAAAAAATTCTTTATCTATACTAAGGAACTACTCAAGAAGTTAGAATTTTATTCCAACTCAAATATCATTTAACTTTAAATTTGAATTTAAATATCATATCAATTTGTTAAAAGAAAATTAATTTATTGTTCTTTCTTATTCTTGCTTTTTTAAATATAATATATAACTTGTTTCTTCAAATTGAGATACATATTTGAAATAAAAAATATTCATATATTGAAAAAAAAAAAAAAGAAGACCAGTTTTTTTATTCTTCATTATCCGTGCAATTTTATATTTTTCCTTAGTTATTTAAAATTAATAAATATATAAAATATTAAAAATAATCAATATGTTCTTTAAAAATGTAAATATAGATATTGTTTGAGTATTTATTTTAAATTATGATGTCTTACTATTATAATATAAATAGAAATATTGGTTGATTATTTTATACATTTATATTTTACAATTAATAAGTTTTATATCACGTATAATTAGAATTATAAGTTTTATCATGTGTAATAGAAATGATAAAATGAAATATAAAGTAAGATTTTATCAAAAGAAATATAGAGTAGAAGAAGACTCCAATATAATCTAATTTAATTTTTTAGGAATATTTATTTTTTAAAATTCAAACTCAACATTTATTTAAGCCAAACGCTTTCACCTCAATTGAAGATAATTTTATCTCATATTTAATTTAAAATTTTAAATTCAAATTAAAAATTTATTAAACTTGTCCTTATGATTAAAATAATTCAATGTTGCATGAAATTATTTAAGAAGGAATGCGTAAAATCAATAACAAAAAATTATTCATAAATGAAAATCTGCAAGTAAAATCATGCAAAAAAAAATAGATCAACATTATCTAAATGCTTTCAAAATTATTTTATAAGATCCTAGATGAAAATAGATGTGATTTTTTTTACATTCATTCTTTAAAAAAATAATCTTTTAAATCACCTATATATATTTCGAGTCTCAATTATAATTATCGATTTCTCAAATATTTATTTCCCATTTTGAATTAGTTACATACACCATATTTGCGGAGACTTCACCTTCGTTAGATACATATGTGACAAAAGATAAATATGGTGTTAATCATAAATAACAACAACAACAACAACAACAACAACAACAATAATAATAATAATAATAATATAACTAAAAAAGAAAAAGAAATTAAGCATGAAAAAACCTACCTTTGTATTTATTCACAGAAATCTGAGGGTGAGCATTACCTATAATATTTTTATCCATGATAGTTATGCCTATGATTTACGATAAGTATAATATTAATCATAACAACAGCAGCATACCCAACATTATTATTAATCAAATAATAATAATAATAATAATAATAATAATAAATTAAAACTAAATTAAGCATGAACAACATACCTTGATAGTTATTCATAGAAATTTGATGAACATCACCTATAATCTGTTTATCCTTAGTAGAAATACTCTATGACAATATATATATATATATATTGTAGATTAACAATCAAAAGTTGCAAATAAATAAATGTGTATATCTAAGAGAGAAGAGTTAACTACCTACCTACAATATGCCTACTCAATTAGAAATAAAAGATACGAATAGAAATGAAAAGATTTATGTGGAATGATAATGTTAATGACTTTATATTGATAAAATACTCAATTTGAATTTTCAAAATAGAAATGATTTAACTTCTGGACAAACTTAAATTCAAATTAAAATAAAATTGTAATTATCCTAATAGATAGAATGTGAATATAAATTGTTAAAAAGTGATTATATATATAATAATATTGTATTCTTAATTATCTTCTAGCCTTGTGGTAAGTCAATTGTGATAGGCAAAAAGAGACAAAACGTGCTTAGCCAAAAAAAGAAAATTATCATTAACTTTAAATTCAAAATTGATTAGCATATTAATTAGATAATTACAAATTTTAAATCTTAACAATACAAGTAAAAGAAGAGAAAAAATTGTGTTAGTTGTTAGAAATTAGGATTACATGCTATTATTATGTAAGCATAATATTCTATTAATAGAAGACCTAATATAAATTATTTTAAGTTGGATAATTAAATAGTAGATTAAAAACATAACTATTTAGGAACACTCACAACCAAATAACTAACTTAATGAAGTCAAAAAAGAGATAAAAACCGTGTATTGCTAAAAATGAGGAAAGCTAGTTTATCTTTTTTTTTTTTTTTCCAAAATCGTGTATTTGGAGTCTAGCTATGTTTCCTTTTTTAATTTATTGTTCTTGTGTTTTTGTCTTTTTTTTTCCTTTTTCCTTTTCTAGTAAAGATAAAAGTAAAAAAAAACATAGATAAAATAATTTTTTTTTCTTATTTTTGTCAAATGTGTTATTTTTCAAACAAAAATTCAAATAATTTATTTTATAATTTTATATTTTTTGTGAAATTGTCTCATTGTTTACCTAATTGAACGCATAAAAATATTTATTTTTACATTCTCCTGGCTTTACCCATAAAAGAAAATAGTTTGAAAATCTGATTATTAATCTTTCTTATCTGATTATTAATCTTTCTTATCTTTATTTTAAAAAAAAATACAAGATAATTTTTTTTCTTATAATAGTTTATTTGAATTGAGAAGAATTTTTAAAATCAATGAAATTAATTCAAATATTCCTTATATTTAAAAATATTTGTCCTCATCTTTCCTATTTCACAAAAACTCTATGCCCCGCCCCCTCCCGATTTTATCATTTTTCTTCTTTTCTTTTTTCTTTGTCAAAGAAATCATATATATATATATATATATATGTGTATGTATGTATGTATGTATGTATGTATGTATATATGTATATATTTATGTATGTATGTATATATATATTTATGTATGTATGTATGTATTCAAAATTTATTTATTTATATATTATTTAAATATATAAATAACTCCAAACAAATATTATTATTGTTGTTGTTGTTGTTATTGTTGTTGCTGTTGGTGCTGTTGTTGCTGTTGGTGGTGGTGGTAGTGTTGTTGTTGGTGTTGTTGTTATTGTTGTTGGTGTTGGTGTTGTTGCTGTTGTTGTTGTTGTTGTTAATGTTATTTTAAATTATTATTATTTTGTATCTTCTGTTTAATATTTAAATATATTTTAATAACATTTGAAAATGATAAGTTTATGAAGTAGTTAGAGTTTATTTAGAACTCTTCAATTATGGATTCCTAGATTTATGCTAATAAAAATCTTTTTTTTTCTAATAGCTTAATTTTCAAACTCTATATTGGTAATGCTATAACGATATTAGTACAATATTATTATTAATAATAATATTCCTACTATTAGTATATATTTATCTTTCATTTAATATTTAATAAATTATGTCCAGATATGGTTTCTATAACATTTATATTTTAAAAGGAATAAGTTTATGAAAGAGTAAAAGTCTATTGAGAATTCTTCACATATATTTTTTATAATATTTAAATTTTAAAAGAAATAAGTTTATGAAAGAGTAAAAGTTTATTAAGAATTCTTCATTCATGAGTTTTTATTTTTAAGGTAATCAAAATATTTTTTTTATAACAAAGATCCACCACCACGTTTTTTTTAAAAAAAAATTAAAGCTGCTACTACTACTAATTAAAACAACAACTATTACTACTACTATTATTATGTTAATTTCAATATTAATATTAATATTATTATATTTTATAGAATATTTAAATATGTTTTATAATATTGAAAATAACTAATTTATGAATTGTAAGGTTTCATTTAGAAATCTTCAATGTTAGGTTCCTAATTTTAAGCTAATGAATTTATTTTTTAAAAGAAATCTAATATTTTTAAATTCAAATATCCTTAACTTTTAATTCAAAATTTTTATTACAATATTCTATTGATTTTATCTTAACATTGTCAAGTGGCTTATTCTTACACTGCCACTTGACTCCTTCTAATGCTTCATCCTCTGTTTTATAATATATACTAGTATAGGTACCCGCCGATGCACGAAATATTCTTTTAAAAATATTTATTAAAAATATTAACTTATTCAATTATAAATTATAAAACTAATTATTTTTTATTATATGACATTAAAATATTTCAAAAGACAATGAATTAAAAACAATTGTGAATATGAAATTACCACTGAAACATAATAACTAATCACAATTTTAATTATTTTAGATGTTTTGATATGAAAAGAATAATTTTAGAATTTGTTTCAATCATATTCCATTAACTGATTTTAAAAAATAATAAAATTTTAGATATTAAATAATTATTAATTTTATTTTGGGCTTTTTACCTTTATATTTTTAATAAATTAAGGCATATAATTATATTCCTTACCTTTCATTTCTAATTTCTCTTTTTTAGTCCATCAATCCAAAATTAACTACTAACTATTTTTTTTTTTAAAATATCTTTCAAATTCATTTCAAATACTAAAAGTACTTAATTGTGTGAATTACAAAACTTCTTATTCCAAATTTAAATATCACTACTTTTAATTCAAAAATTAAGCACATATAATTTATTATTTATCTTTAAATTTTCATACTTATTATTTATAATTTTTTTATTGTTTAATTTCATCATTAATATCTTTAAGTATTTTATTATACTTATTATTATATCTTTTAAATTAAGTCAATTAAAAACTCTCATGCTACTTTCAAAATCACCCACCCCACCAAATCCCACCCCATCCCTCACCTTTGCCCACCCCATCCCAACCTCAATTTTATTTTTTTAGCTTTTTAAATTTTTATTAAAAAAAGTTCACCCTTAGCAAAAAAAAATATACATGTTTTTTTAACCTAACTTTTTTACTTTACCCCTAACCCCACCATCCATCTCGATCCCCTACCCAACACCTCCTCCCCCACCCTCGATACACCCTTGCAATTTTTTTTTTTAAATCAGTTTCTTGTACCTCCCACTCCACCTACCCTACCCCTCGCCACACACACACAAAAAAATAAATAAATAAAATCTTTAGCTATTTTTAAAAAAGAAATTTAATTTCTTACCCGCACCCCTAAACATCACCTACGTCCACCACCCCACCTATCCATCCACCCACGCCCCGCCCCTCATAACGTCCAACACTCTACCCTCGATTTTATTCATTTTATTGTTTCTTAATAGTACTTCAAGCATGTTAAATTATATTATCTTAAAATAAAAGAAAAGGTTTGAATATTCATTTCATATTCATGAGATATCTATATACATCATATATAGAAATTTAAAATTTCTTAATTACATCTATACAAAAATAAATATTATGCAAATTGTAAACAACTATAACAACATAATAGCAATAACAAAAATTTTAAACATTTAACATATATTTTCATGATATGTTTCAAGTATATGATTTGTTTATCACTTTTTTTATTCACTAAATTTCAATAGATTTCACATAAAAATCTTATTTTAGGCAATTTCAATTACATATTTCATTGAACATTTTACTTTCATGGAACTTTTAGAATTAATGTCATTACTCCATTTAAGATCTCCAAATTTTATATTTTGATCAATTCAACACGCTGCTTCCTTGAACAAAATAATCAAATTCATTTAGTTTCTTGTCGATAATAACAAAGTAAAGCACATGAAAAGGTTATTCATTTGTTGTTGTTGTATATAAATATAATTTTTTTAGTACTTCATGTCAATTTGCTTTTGTCATCTGCAAGTAGATTAATCAACACATGGTCCAAAAATTGCTTATTTGAGTTTTTATTTGAAATTTACTGTGCGTATGAAATTGATAATGATTATCATGAATATTTTGATATTTTATTTTATACATAATATATTTTTTATAAAATATTATATGTTATTACAGAGAGGTAATTTTACAAAAATGAGGGTCATGGTGGCACTTGTCGCGACGTACCTTGACAAGTAAACCTATTACCCAAAATGATACAAAAAGAAGAAAAGACAGAAATATCCCAAGGCAAGGCTTCTAGAAAGAAGTCGAACCATATAAGTAATCATAATAATGCGAAAAGAACTTATCCAAAATACCAGTCATGCCCAAAACCAGGTGTCAATAGTGTAAGAACAACTAATATAATTCAAGAGTCAAATACATCGAAAAAATAAACATAATGGAATAATATCTGTCTGCGAATACTAATAAATACATAACTACTATAGAAAGATAGAGGTGAACTTCGAACGCATAAATGTCCAACCGCTACCTTGGAAGCTCCAACAATTGCACGAATCAAGCAAGTTGAGGCACACTCGAGCTGGACCTGCAATGAAAGGGCACAATAGGAATGAGTATGGTCCACTTGTACTCAGTAGGTATCATCAGCCGACTAAGCAAATTAGTAAATAAAGCATACAAAATATACACTAAGGGCACTTTACGTGCAATAAGAAAATGTCCCACAACGGTAGCCCACACCGCTTGCACTAATAGTTCTAATATATATATATATATATATATATATCACATATATTGCAACATCACAACCAGATAGAACACAAATATGTATTATATCACATATAAGTAGAACAAGAGGAAAATACATATACAAGTAAAAGAAGATAAGACAATTACATAAAGGGCAAGTCAATATGGCAATACAACACAATATAAACACAATAAAATAAGTGCAATATATATGATAATGATGATGCACGAGGTCATCGTACAACCTCCGGGATCATCGTACAATCCATGTATACACCTACGGAGGCAAGCCTCCCAAAGAAGGACCCATAGGGGGTTTTTCAACCCGTATACAATCTACATATCTCATATATCCTTTTTGGCACATCCCTAAGAAAGGGTTTTATAAGGTGTTACAGTATCTCCTCCCCGACACATTTCTTAGGGAGGGTTTTTAAGAAGGTGTTGTCAGTGTTACTCAGGTGTTGCCACGGTGGTATCAATATTTCATGAATGAATATGATATGAGGATGTAATTCTTAGAACCAATCACAATGAGTATTTCCATAATCAACCACATGATATATTTCCACAACCAATCATAATGATATATTTTCACAACCATGTGAGCCAATATTCACTCATTATATTCGTTTCATCTATGAATTTCCACATTTCTCATATGTCAATAAAGTATGAATAAAATTACAATATAACAATGGTAACACATTAAACATTTTAACAACATAATACAATTATTCACATGTATTCAAGACTATCAATATCACATAGGACCCCACAAGGTCACACCTATCACATAATATCTCAATTTCGATAATTACATCATATATAGGCCCCCACACGGGCACAACACATAGATAGTCATATTTTATGATTAGTTCACACTCTTAACATGGATTTTGTACCATTATTTACTACCCAACTCAGTCTGAAAAAGTTAAGCCATAACCTATCTCGAATGTCGAAACTGGTCCGCTACACTTTGAACGCACGACCTTACCTTTCATGAATGATCCCAAACACTAATAAAAATATCAAATATAAAATCTACGCATCAAAACAAACCAACGACACCCATATTTACTACTTTTGGTTCGAGGTCAAAATGGACTCTCGAAATGGATTTTCGAAAAAGAAGGGCAAAATCCAAACTTTACTTCAAAAATATGTTTCTCATATTTTTAGGAATCTACAGATGAAAATTCAAGTCAAATCAAGTAAAAAAATGAGGTTCAAATTGAAGAAAAATTATTTTTGAGATTTACCAGGTAAAAATCTTTGAAATTCGGTTAAAATCAAGAAACCGAATTGTTTTAAGGGTTAAATTGATGAAAAGCTAATAATTATAAGATAAAAATATCATTCAAGTGAAAAGCGGTAAAATTGGAGTTTAAAATCAAGCCCTAAGATTTTTGGGGTTTTGAAAAATTAATCAGGAAATTACTAAAAAAGAGGTGAATTGTTACCTTAAATCCATAATAGAATCAAGAAATAGATGTTAATCTAGCTATCCAAGCTCCCACAAGCTTCACTTTTAAGATCCCATACTATTTTAGGGTTTAACTCTCAAGATGCAAGATGAAAAATGAGCAAATTGACCCAAAAATTGCTATAAATAGTGCAAATTTTCTGGTTCTTGCACCAGATTTTCCCCTAAAATTCATCCCGAATTTCGACGGGGTGCCCGAAATTCATTCGGGGTCCGATACATGCAAAGGAAATTTGCAACCATACTAAATTCGATGTTCAGACGCGATAGCAATATCATATTTTCAAAAAAATATCGTTTTCACAGAGTGACCCCGAAACCCAAAATCAGAATTTTCTAAATCGAGGATCGAAATGAGATTTAAAAGCTGTAAAATTACACCAAACATGTCACTACCCTAAAATTAATGTTCTAGATCTGCTGGCAAAGTTAAATTTTCCATTCGAGGTCATTTCGACCAAATATGGGTCTATACTTATATTTCTAATTTTTAACTTTCCGACTAATAGGTCGAAATAAGATTGGGTGCACTGGGACACTAACCAAAGGTCTACCCAGCCTAAAATCAATATTCTGGAGCTGCTGGTGTAGTCTGTTTGGCCATCTATCGCACGAATAAAAAATTATCCACATAAGTCCAAAATAAGACTCTCGAAGTCATAAAAAATCACAATATCGCATAAATGATACCAAACTACATCGAAAATCATGTCAATCACTCCTACATCCCAGAAATACCATAATGTAACTACAGGGAGGGGTAAAATAGTCAAATCATAAAAAATCATAAATTTCACATATTTCATCAAATTGTTAGATCGTTAATCATCCACCACTAAAAATCTAGTTCGTCCTCAAACTAAGGCAAAGAAATACCTGAATCAATGAAGTGTTGATGATAAGAACTATGCATATTAGAAATGACCTCCTAAGTAGCTTCATCTACAGGTTGATGTCGCCACTAGACCATATGGATCACTCTAAAGCGCAACCACCTAACATCCTTAGCCAAAATGGAGATCGGCTCCTCAACAAATGACAACCGCTTATCTAGCTGAACTGACTCCCAACAAATAATATGAGATTCATCAAGAATATAGCGATGAAGCATAGAAACATGAAAAACTGGATGAATAGTTGATAGATTAGGGGGGAAATCCAACTCATAAGCCACATTGATACGCCCAAATTACAACTCTCGTTAGAAAGTGTAAGCGGTCGCTGTCAAATATAGAACCCAACTAGGTTGGGTTCGAATCCCACAGGGAATACTGTGCAAACTAAGTGTTATGGTTGTTAACAGATTATTGATCGAAGATTCCTGATTAAAGGGGGGTTTTGAATTTGTAACAGTGTTTAAATGGTTGTAACAAATAGAGTTTTATTGGAAGTACTAATTCAATGAGATCAAACAAACTAGTTCACCAAGATGTTCAAACAGATGGGATTGTGAATTATCTTAAATTCCCACTTTACAACTTCAATTGCAAGAGTTATTGAATTCTAAAGTTTACCCATTTGTTTCTCAACCTAAATGGGTAGTTTACCCTTTGATTCTTTCGAACTCAAGGAATATATGAACTTATTCAACTAATCTCTTATGTGAGTCAATCCTTGTTAAGGCATAAACTCATCACCCAAAGGTTAAGGCCTTTAGACTTCATGTAAACTCCTTCTTTTCCCAATATATACTTTTCTTCTCAGACAAGTAATGTTCTTGGGCTCATCCTTCAAGTTTGCAACCAAGAAAGGTCACTAACGTGAAGAAGGGTTTATAAAATCTCAATTACATATGGAAATTAAGCATTTTTACAACCCCAATCAGCTACTTACATAAAGGATCCCATAACCCTAGTTATGGGAGTTCAGCCACACATCCCAAGAGAAGAAGAAGGGAAAATCATTGTGTTCTTCATAAGTGGATTCAAAGAATTAATTACAAAGATTACAATAGTTGCTCTTGAATCTTCAATGAAAATATGAATAAAGATAACTAGATCCACAATTCTAGCTTGAATCACGGAGAATCATACCTACAATCAGGTTTCTGGACGGAAAATATGAAAAAAGGTACCTAAATAAAACCTAAACTGAGTATTCATATGTTCCCAGGTACAGAGAATTTAAAATTCAAATTTATTAAAGCAGCGTCGAAGTTGACGGCCACGTTGATGTCCCGACAGAAGCCTGACAGTTTGTCACATGGACCATCACTGAAGGTCCCAATTGGCTACTTTCTGGTTAAGTGGTGACGGTAAGGTTGGCATACCGTCGCTGCCCTGGCGGTCCATCGCAAGAGCCATCGCTTGATCCTCTGAAAGGCCATTCTCTATTTCAGTTGGCGATCCGTTAGAGATCTGGAAGACCATTGCTTGGACCGTCGCAAGGATCACTCAATTTGTCCTTTCTATTTAACTCTGACAGTTACCTAGACGGTTCGTTGCATATTTGACGGTCCGCCAGTTCGACCGTCATTGGCCTTTTTCTGTTAGTTTTCCAAGTTTCTTCTTCAGCTAACTCTTTGACCTGAAAACACTAAAATCTAGTATTAAATACAACATCAGTTGCTTGAAAATGCATAATTATCTCTAGAAAAAGATGTAAAATATTTCGTAAAAAACCGAAACATCAACACCCTCAACTTAAGACAATTGTTGTTCCTCAAGTAACTTAGCACCAAATTGCATACATGAATAATACAATGACAGGCAATCAACTGTTGAACTAGATTTCACACAACCATTCACTTGCCATCTCATTCTTAAGAGCTCAACACATCAGGATCTACAACCGATATTATTTATAATTCAACACACACACAAACATGGATATGGTATCCTATAGAGATCAGCAAAACTAGGTGTAACTCAAGTTGTCCTCACAGCCAATGAAGTCCACCACTCATTATATCTTGTGGACAAAAGTCCAGACTCTCACACTCATCAAAGAAGTTACAAACATATGCTGCTTGTTTCACATCTTTCATCTCAAGGATAATTCTTATTACCACTTTAACAACTAAATTCAACCTCTTACTAGAAATTCACTAGCACACAATGCACCCATCCACTTATATACCATCCTGACATTCAAGTCTATCATTATACCTAGGGGTGGGCGTGGTACGGTATAGTATTTTAAATTTTAGTACGGTAACTTCGGTTTTTGGTATTTAAAAGAATAATACCATTACCATACCAAATTAATTTGGTATGGTTTGATATTTTTAAATTTGGTTTCGGTATTTTACGGTATGGTAATTCGGTAACCATACTTTATTTGATTTTGACTTACATATATTCATATAAAAACTATAACTTTAAACTTTAAAAACATCTCAAACATATCATACCAATAACTATTATTTGTTAATTAATAACACAAATAGAACATTTTAATAATTATTGAGTAGTCCAAGATGCAAACTCTGAACAACATTACCTAAACTTAAGCATAGTACTCCTAAATAATAAGCTTCCAAAAAATTTATTTCTGAATAAAAGTTACTTTTATGTTCAATTGGCTAATGGATGATATATAAATATATTTAATAATCTTAAATATAATATATGAGTTTTATATATTATTAAAAAACTTCGGTGCGGTATAAGTATTTCGATATTTATTGCATAAATATCAAATACCGTACCAAATACCATAATAATTTAAAAATCCTACCATATACCATACCAAATACCATAACATCTATACCGCGGTATAAAAAATTTCAATTTTGGTATGATATTCGGTATATACCATACCATGCCTACCCCTAATTATACCCACATATAAATTTTTGGTCAATCAACCTATTTTGGAATTTCACAATATTCTCTAACACCTCTTGTCAATAACAACTTCCAAACACGATCCCCAAGAAGAAACATATTGATCGTAATTTTTTTCGTCACCACTAAAAGGTTAGAACATGAGTACTTGAAGCATAAAAGAACACTATGTATAAATTTAACACTTACTGAGGCCTGAGGAATAGAATACCAAAAACATGAATTCATTTAAGAGATCAAAACTAAGGACATACATAACATAATCTAATTCCGTGGATCATTAAGAGTGAAGCATAAGTATAGGGAACTGAGTGTACTATAAAGCATGAGTACATGAGTCATGAGTTGCATAACCTGAGTTTGGAGTTCATAAATTCATAAAATATGATTCGTACTGCTGAGTGAACTAGAACTCCTCATACTAGGAATTGGAAGCGTCATGATTTTTATGGCAAATGCATGAATATGAGTTATGATCATGGAGTTGACATGTAAGGCATGAGTAGATGTCGTGATGACTGAAATACAACACTTTGTACCGAGATAAAAATGGGTCGGATATCTTCCTCCTCTACTGTTGTTCTACAATATATAGGTATCACTACCAAAATCTGAGAGACTGACTTGGTTCCTTGTTCTATCATTTGACCCTTAGCTTTAAGCCATCATTCTAAGTCTATGGACCCCTTTAATAAACTCTAAATTGAACTACAACCACTTTAATCTAGAGTCCGAGATATAATAATACACATAAGTAATATACTCATCCTGAAAGACTACACCAGAAAGTGTAAAAACCGTTGCTAGTACTTCCTTCTAAGATACAACTTTTAACGTTCTATAGCCCTACTAGTCATCTTATTTACACCCTTCTGGATAATATACTTTCCCCACTAAACATATAATCTGTCTTTTTTTCTTCATATTCTACTAATATCATATCTCTAAACTTATATTTTTTTCCTAAACCATGAGAATTACCATTACACCAGCATACCCAACATCATCAACCTATAACCCATAACTTAGCTGATAAGAACATCATATACTATATAGCCTCATACATACTTAATAACTCAAGGGTACTATCTAAGCACACACATCGTTAAAACTTAGAAATAATACAATCCCATATCACCTTGGGTACACCTCTAGATCATACTTACATCATCATACTTAATTTTAAATCAACAAACTTAAATTCTTACATACACTATTTCGAGCCTACTGGTTCACTTTTCAGACAATTAGCCCCATGGATACAAAATCTACTAAATCTAGATAAACATTATCCTATTTTACTGTTGTTAAACTTTTAGGTTCATGTTTCTAACTCTAGATCATATGCTATCATAGGATTTTGAGAAGGGACACGAAAGCACATCTAACTTTGGCTTAATGCACAATTTTTCATAATCATGAATGAAATATTTCATACTTTAAGACATAATGGCATTGATGGAATACTTTCGAGCCTGTGTGTAATCCCATAACTGTTTATAGGGACTGCCTGAGAAAACTCTATCTATAAGGATTTAAGCTTGGCTATTTCTGTTGGCTTGAAAATAAGGCAGAGTTGGAATGAATGAAGAAAGGTGAGAATCTATATAAGTTTTCTTAGAGAATATTTCTACAGCACGATCTGAGATATGAAAGAAGGGAAACATTTCTTAAATACTCTATACCCTCTCGAAGAAAAATACAGATGTCTCCATACTATTTTGTAAGACTCTACTAGACACGGCTTCATAGACATCCTAGGACACTTAAACCTTGTGCTCTGATACCAAGTTTTTCACGACCCAAGACCACCTCTAGTCGTAACACGGTGCTTGGAACCACAAGTGATCCCAAGCTAATCCTTGATCTGACATACTACTTGAGCAACTAATTTAAATTGTATAAAAACTAAATTTACTGAGCGAAAATATATTCATAAGAAAGTCTGTGCAATACTGATAAACTTTACGACATGATAAAACTGAAGAAAGAAACTTGAATTACATGTAATGACTCTGACTTACTATCTATGAAACCTCTACTATACTAACTATAAATAGATGTGACATGCCTCCAACTACCACTAATCAATACGTATGAATAATAACAATATAGTACATGAACTACAACTGACTTGAGTCCCCAAAATAAGAGAACTCTTCACCTGCTGGCTAGAAGCGGCAAACTGTTTGATTATGATGTGTGGGCTACAACTGGTACCTACATTATGAGACAATGTATCACATACACATATATTTGGATCAGTACTTTAGAATATATTGAGTATATGGAGACATGCACTAAATCATGAAAATATTTAAAGCATGCTTTAAAACTAAGGATATAAGTTATTTGCTGAAACATACATTTAAAACATGGTTGTACGTGAAAATGGTGAGTCATAGTAAGATTTATAAATCATAAACAGAAAATAATTCTATAAGTTGGGAAGCGGTAGAAATATAAATACTGCATGTAAGTCTTATGTAAAGCTGAATACACTGTAAAACTGAACTAAGGATCATGTATGGATACTGAGAATGAAAATATGAACATGTAAAACTGAAAATGCAAAAACAAGTATAGCATGTGCTAACATGATCTGAATAACATAAATAATCTGTAATGCTGGCTGAATAATTACTGAAATCTGATTACTTGGTCAAGCAAAATTAAATTAAGATAAAATAAATGCTGACTGAAAAACTCTGGGAGCTATCATGTAACCGACATCCCCTAATCTGAGCAAATAAAGGTTCAACCTGTAACCCTAGTTGAAAGGGTGTCAGTACCTTACCATTGGTACTAACCCATGGATGTGGGGATTCACTAAACTGATGTCCTAAAGGATTAGGGAGTTACCCTCTACTGGAAGATGCCCCTAAAAGAGTGTCCACCCTTCACTGATAGGAAGACTTCTCATACCTATGCTGGCTACGTAGTTCTGAAACTCAGAGACTGCTACTAAAGGTCACACCCTCTACTGGCAGGTGAGCCCCTATCCCTGGGTTCACTTGGTGCTAAATCCTACTCCCAACTGAATGACACTTGTATTAGTATGGGTCTAACATGATGCGGTAATGTACTGATAAGTGCTTAACATGAACATGGTAGTCTGAATAAAGTAATAAAACATGGTTGTCTGATTTGTCACTTGAAAATGAAAACATATAAAAACACATTGGTATCAGGTGTTTATAACCCATCACTACTAAATAATTACTAAAATACAATAACAACACTTGGAACACTGGTAGAAAGTAGTAATTTAGAGACCCAAAACATATTTCATTACAATACATAAAGGAGACACATGAATCTGAACATAGGAATGACATAAACTTGGAAGGATAACAATTTTACATGGTTCAATTCATAACTTAATGATTTAACATGAAATCAATAGAGTATGACATGGGAAATTTAAATTAAAAGCATGAAATAACTTAATTCACATTGAGACACATAGTGACATAGCTCGAATTCAAATTACTAAGAAAATACATGGATTAAATTCATTATTAACATGGATAATTTCATAAAAGAATGAGAATTTCATACTTTAATAAAAAGGGGATTTTTGGGACTCAATGGGTGAAAGGAACTCATTGATGAATACCTCACATACCTTAAAGTTCTTGGCTTGGTGAAGTAAACTTGACCTTTTAGACTTGGGAGATGATCTTAAGAAAAAACCCTAATCTTGTTCTTGAGAATGAAAATAGGGATTTTGTATTGTTTAATTGATGGAAAAGAGAGGAATAATATCACCCCTTGGGGTTAAATGTCTTGGGTTGGGAGTTATAAAGAGAGGAAAGACCAAAATAACCCTTAGAAACCTTCTGGGAGTCATTTGGAAACCCCGACGTGTTTGGGTATGGGTCATACCTTGAGTCATCACCAGGAGCCTGTTGTGGGTACGACTCCTCATGATGACTCATATGGTCTGCTTGTGAGTCATCATCAATAAGTCATATCCATTGGCAGCATTGACAATGCTTTAGTAATTTGGCCATAACTTTTCACCCCGATATCGTATTAAGGAAAAATCAATATCGTTGGAAAGATAATTTAATTATATATTTGTTGGTGGGTCTTGAGATTAGAAATTCTAATTAGAGTAGAAGTTATGCTCATTTGAAGATGATTATAGTTATATACATCCCAAGAACTTAATCGCTAAGAAATGTTTTGACTTGTCTATAAGCTAGAAGCTATTTAGGACTTAATATATGCTCAAGTAAATTATAAATCTATCAAAAAATGAGGCTTGATTCTTGGACCGTTTACTAGTCAAGATATGGGTCATATCTTATGACTCATAACAAACATTACGACTTATAGCCACCATTTGTAATTTGGACAGAAACTTAGGGAACCTACACTGCTGACAATACAACTTATCTTCATACGACTCGTACCTTACTTGAAGACTTCTAGGGTCAACTCATAATTTGAATAGAACTCAAATTATCCCACACTAACATGGGTATGACTTGCTACATATGATTCATATCTAACGTGTATAACTCAATGGACTAAGTAGTATGATGTACATAAGCTTTCAAACATGGGGTATTACAGTTTACCTTAGCCTTTCGTATCTTGGGATTTGGATGTTATCGGACCAATAGAGCCACCAGAGTCAAATAAGCATTGATTTATTTTTGTTGTAATTGATTACTTCACCAAGTGGGTGAAAGATGCCTCTTATAGAGTGTGACCAAGAAGGTAGTTGTAGATTTTGTCAAGAATAACCTAATTTGTCAATTTAGAGTATCACAATTAATCATTACTGATTATTCAATTATATATCTGTTGGTGGGTCTTGAGATCAAAACTTCTTAGTAGAATAAAAGTTATGCTCATTTGAAGATGACGATAGTTATGTACATCCCAAGAATTTAATCGCTAAGGAATGTTTTGACTTGTCTATAAGCTAGAAGCTATTTGAGGACTTAATATATGCTCAAGTAAATTATAAAGCTATCAAAAAATGAGGCTTGATTCTTGGACCATTTACTAGTCAGGATACGGGTCATATCTTACGACTCGTAATAAGTCATTACGACTTGTAGCCACTACTTGTAACTTGGACAGAAACTTAGGGGATCTACACTACTGACAATACGACTTATCTTTATAGGACTCATACCTTACTTAAAGACTTCTAGTGTCAACTCATAACTTGAATAGAACTCAAATTATCCCACACTGGCACTGGTACGAGTTGTTACATATGACTCATATCTAATGTGTACGACTCAATGAACTAAGTCGTATGATGTATAGAAGCTTTCAAACATGGGGTATTAAGTTCACCTTGGCCTTTCGTATCTTGGGATATGGATGATATCGAACCAATAGAGCTACCAGCATCAAATGGGCATTGATTCATTTTTGTTGCAATTGATTAATTCACCAAGTGGGTGAAAGATGCCTCTTATAAAGCCGTGACCAAGAAGGTACTTGCAGATTTTGTCAAGAATAACCTGATTTGTCGATTTGGAGAGTTACAACCAATCGATTTGGTAGTTTTGACTCCTTAGTTACTTATTTATGGGAATGAAGTTGTTATACCTGCCGAGGTTAAAATAGTTTCCTTAAGTATTATTCAAGAAGACGGATTAAGCAACGAAGAATGGGTTTGTGCTCGCTATGAACAACTCATGCACAAACTCTCTGAATCCTTCCAGTTGGTAGTTTATATATATAAAAGTAGGTGTAAAATAGTAATATAAGAAAAAATCGAAATCAACTAATAACTCGATAATTTTTCTTATAAAATCATTAAAAATCGTTAACCCAATAAACTAATAACATTTTTATCAGTTCAATTTATTGGTTGGTTCTATTTTTGGACATCCCTAGAGAAAATACATTGTTGGGTAGTCTATGCACTTGGTGTATTTTAGCAAGATCCAATTTTTATTTGCTACGTGTTCTTGAGTACTTCTTGAGCTTGTGTAGCAAACTCGTCGAAACACCAAAGCAACTTGGTCTGCTAATTAAGCCCCCTAGGCCCTAGTGATTACCCCCCTAAAACTGAATCTTATGGAGTTGTTTGATAAGTTTTTTACATAATTAATATTTTGTAATATATTTTACTATCATGTATAGTATAAATTTTAATATATTACCACTTATAACTTATCTTTGGCTTTAATAATAGGATTATGCTTCACTTCTTTTTCACTCCATCTCCTCAACCTTATCTCTCCCTCTCTTCTATCATTTTATCTTCTCCGGCGAACTAACGACGTCAGAGTGGTCTCTTTATTTTTTATTGCTTCGTCGAACACTAATAGCTAGTCATTTTCCCCTTTTTGTACAATCATCGTCAAAGCTCTGACTCTGACAGCCACCACATACATATCGAAACCATAATGGAGCAAGCCAAAATTGATGAATTTTGACAAAGTTGTTTGGTGATGAAGGAGAAACGGAGTGGGTAGTGAAATTATTAGTTTCTCAGGTAATGTGAGTTCGACGGAGAAGACAAGAGTTGTTAGGTGACTGATTCGCTGGATGGAGTTAATTCTGAAGGTGAATTTTGTTCAAACAAATGATGGTCGGGTGGTGTAATAGAGTAGATCTATCTGGAGTTTGGTGGTGGTGATGGAGCTCTGGCCAGAGTTTGAGGGTGGTAATAGGATTCTTGCATAAAAAATGGAAAAATGGAGGTGATGATTTGCTAATGATGGTGGTGGAGCTCTGGCCTGATTTTGTTGGTGGTGACGAAGCTTTGACTGGAGTTTAGTGGTGTTGATGGGGTTCTTACTAAAAAAATAAAAAAATGGAGGCGATGGATCGTTGATGGCGGTGGTACGGTGGAGCTTTGGCTGAAGTTTAGTGACTTGAAAATGTTTAAGTCTAGTTACTTGAAAGGTGAACTTGTGTTTTGAATTTAGTTAAGTGTGGTCACTTGAGAAGTGCATTAGCAATTTCAAAATGTTTAAGTGTAGGTACGTGAAATGTGAACTTGTATTTTGAATTTAGTTAAGTGTGGTCACTTGAGAAGTGAATTAGTGACTTGAAAATATTTAAGTGTAGTAGCCTGAAAGGTGAACTTGTGTTTTGAATTTAGTTAAGTGTGGTCACTTGAGAAGTGAATTAGTGACTTGAAAATAGTTTAGTGTAGTTACTTGAAAGTAGAACTACTGTTTTGAATATAGTTAAGAGTGGTCACTTGAAAATGTGAATTAGTGATTTAAAAATAGTTTAGTATAGTCGTTTGAAATGTGAACTTGTGTTTTGAATATAGTTAAGTGTGGTCACTTGAGAAGTGAATTAGACTTTAAAATGTTTAAGTGTATGGACTTGAATTATGAATTAGTGATTTGTGTTTTGAAATTAGGTACTTGAAATGTGAACTTGTGTTTTGAATTTAGTTAAGTGTGGTCACTTGAAAATATGAATTAATGATTTGAAAATGGCTTAGTGTAGTCGCTTGAAATGTGAATTCATGACTTGAAAATAGTTAAGTGTTGTCACTTGAGAAGTGAATTAGTGACTTGTGTTTTGAACTTAGTTACTTGAAAAGTGAACTTGTGTTTTGAATTTAGTTAAGTGTGGTCACTTGAGAAGTGAATTAGTGACTTCAAAATTTTGAAGTGTAGGTACTTGAAATGTGAACTTGTGTTGAATTTAGTTAAGTGTGGTCCCTTGAGAAGTGAATTGGTGACTTGAAAATGTTTAAGTGTAGTTAATAGAAAGACGAACTTGTATTTTGGATTTAGTTAAGTGTGGTTACTTGAAAATGAGAATTAGTTATTTGAAAATGGTTTAGTGTAGTCACTTGAAATATGCATTTGTGACATGAACTAATTACTTGAATGTGATTGATTGTGTAGATGGAACCTGATTATTAGAAATAATAACCAGAAAAATCGACCAAAAGTGGTCAGTTTTTCAAAATATTTCCAGAAAAAACGTCCATTTGTGCTCGGTAATCTGGAAATTCATAGAAAAGCGACCACATGTGGTCTTTTTTTTTAAATTATCGACCACATGTGGTCGCTTTCTAGATTTTTTTTAAAAAAGACCACATTCTGGATTTTTTTAAATAACTAATTGTTTAAATGTTTTTAAATAAAAAAGTGACCACATGTGGTTGCTTTTGTTTAAATTAATAAATTAAATATATAAAAAAGTGGTCGGTTTTCTTTAAAAACTAGATAAATATGCCCGTGTGTTACATGGGCCCAACACGTATAGTAGAATATATAAAATGAAAATGTAACAGTAAGGGACTATCCCATTAGATTTGATCAGTTGATGAAAAAGATCTCAAATGTATGTTTTATACAATCGTTGGAATAACATACTACGGGATGCTCACTTTCACATATGATAGTGATTGTATTCTATTAACATTGATACAGATAATATTTATAAATTCTACAATAGGCGATGCATTTTTGTTGTTGTGATCAATCTCTGGGGCATTTACGATCAAACACTTGTTAAATTATAGGTAAAGATTAAATTAGTTAAGAAGATCAAAATGTGATAATAAAACAAATCTTTATTCAACAAAGACAAACATAATAGTTATTAGAATAAAAGTTCGAATAACCTACTATTATGGTATCAGAATGAAAATCTATTTGTAAATTGAAAGAATTACATTGTAGGTAGCATTAGTAACACTGTACGTATCTATTTGTTTTTAAAATTTTGGATAAACATTTACATACCTATTGGCAAAGTAGTTGCATTGTTGTGAAATACTGATACAATTGACACCCATAGATACTAACGAACTCAACTCCCATATGATGAAACCAAATGTAAAAGCTATAAGCAACAACCTGAGATAATCATCACAGAAATAAATTAAGAATCAATAGACATTTCATATGTTGTTCCACCACAAGCACCACAAATAGAATTAGATAACACACTACAACAACAATAACAACAATGACAAGTCAATAGTAACAACAAATTTGCCAAAGTAACTCTTGTAGTAGTATCACTTTCTAGGTTAATTCTTTTTTGTTTTTTGTTATATAATGTTTTGTTTTTGTTGTTACTTACATGACATGGATAATACAGTATTAAAGTGACATGTACAAGGTCTATACACATTTCACATGGAAAAGTTTCAGCCAGTTTTGCTTAGACTTACATTATGTTTTTGCTTCTTGTAAATAGACAAATAGTATACTTAACATAGAAGTGATTTTTTTTTAATTTCCCTCACTTTTCACAAGTATTATTGACTCTTGCTAATTTTTCCTCTAGCATTCTACGTGGCAATTTATGTACTACACTCTGAACTCGTACTGGAATAAAATACCCGCCAACACAATGACGTACATCCTATTTAAGTTTATATGTTGTGGTACCCTTGAATTATGACATTGGTTCTAAGTTTGGACATGTTGTAGGTTTGGACATGTTGTAGAATAAGATTGAAAATAAGACAGTAAAAACCAGAAAACATACACTACATTAGATAATATATCAAATCAAATTTGTATCCTTTCCTTTCTTCTATTTTCAAGTGAGGAAGTTTCCCATGAAAGATTAGAAGACCTATAAATATACATGGTTTACAATGATTATTATTTCACAATCTGTAGCCTTATCTGTATCTTTTTCCTACAATTAACGACATACATCCATAAAACTTGTTTGGAATTACCCAAAGTCAAGTTATTAAGATATATCTTCTAGTCTATCCTTGTTTTTATTTTCTCATTTTTTTTAGAGAAAACACCCACAAAATAATCATTCATGCACAATAGCAGGTTAGTACAAACATCAGAACTTTTGAGTCATAAATAAACAATATAAGCTCACTAATTAGAATCAACAAAAAAATCACAGCTCAAGTTCTGTATTTCATTATTTGTAATTAATAAGCAGTGACAATCCCAAACAGTTGTGATAATTAGACATGACATCTTCTTAATCGAATCGGAGCAGACACAAAGCCTAACAAGTAGGAGATTAACCAAAGCTGATGCCATACCATGCAGCATAATAGATTATTGAGTTATTAGCCCAATAATTTCAGAACACCATGAATTGAAGGCATTTGGAGTCAAAACACATGCTTACCTCACGGAATGTCATTAGCCTGGGCTTATCTCCAACTTATGGTATTTGATTATAAATAATGTGTGCAACAGGCAATTTAGCATTGGCACCATCTCGTGATAATATACAGCTTCGGTTAATAACTCTACCCATCCATGCACTTCCAGATTTCTCATATGTATGGGAGTATGGATCAAAATAAAAGTAGGCAATTGGAGTTCGAGAGGAATCATTCATGTAGTACAAACATACATCATGGTTCCAAACGTAGAAATCACGCACATCAATGAACAATATTATTTGGCACTGCATATGGGAGCATGAACAAAGGTAAAAGAAAAGGCAAGTGAACTAAGTCTTACCGGAGCTAATCCATCAGCAGGCTCAACATTGATACCAAACAACATGTTTACAAGATTAAAAAAAACATCCATAACTCTAGGCAACGAAAAGTAGGGTCATACTTCTTCTGCAACTAAGCAACATGCGAACTCAGAGCTGCACACAAGCGTCCAAAGGAAGTTATATAGTATGTAACATTTACTAAATGCTAGAGGTAGTGATCTATTAACAAAGAAGGGGCTTATTTTAAAACTTTACTTACTAACTGGTGAAATGAAAAAGAGAATGGGACTTGTGTTGATATTACTAATGTAGGTACTAAAAAAATTGTTGCTAAGATAAACAATGTTATACGTATGCATTGAAATACAACATATTGAAACTAAATTATATATTCTACTTAGCAAGATATTAATGGTCTAAAACTATCAGGATAGGTATATTCCTTGCCATTTTTTCAACTCAAATTATTATAAAATTTGGTTTAAGAAAGGATGGTCGGGAAGCATAAGGCTTTGATTATACTTGTCGACTGTGAATAAATAGACATCACAAGAAAGATATATGAAAACATGTATGGATAAAAATAATCACATCTCGACATCCACACGCACATCGTTTATTATTTTCAATCAACACTATCAAGTATCTGATATTGGTTGACAAAGAGGGTTGTCTACTTTTATGTCCTGGGAAAGTCCTTGCCTCTTAAGCTAGATTTTGGTTTAAGTTATACCCAAGGTTCATTTTTGATTGAACAAAAAAAGGAGGAAGAAATACAGAGAGACGACCCAACTTCTTTATGAATGATACCATATATGTTTGCACAAGCTCATTTACGAAAAGAATTAGGAGATATCTTTCTTTACCAACTAAATATTGACACTGAGCAGCCTTTGATGGATACTGTACAATACATCCCCAATAAATATTCTGATACTCTTCTAAAATACAGGTATTGAATTTATTACACAAATCTGAGCATACTATCTTAAATAATTCTATAAATTTTCACTAACCTCCAAGATACTTGCTCTTCGCAATAGATAATTTCTGAGCATCAGCAGACCTGGAAGTTTAAAATAAGAAATTTACAACAAAATTCTCATTTGTCACCAACAATTACCAAAAATCTAGGACAAGATAAAACAAAAAAAATGGCAATGTCTTACAGAATATCAACATTGCCGGGAGGAGGGACAGCATGGAAAACGTCCAATTCAGTCAGTTCATAATCTGGATTTTGATCTTCTCTTCTTTCTTTAGCTCTGTCTCTGTACTTAGGCAGCTCCGCTTCTTCGGCCTTCTCTTCTCTATAACAAACAATTACGGAGCTATTAAATTTCAATTCAGATTCACTAAAAATCGAAAGCAAGGACAGGAGAAAAAAACCTTACTTGTTGCGACGAACTATCTTTTCCTTGTGATTTCGTTTGGAGGAAGACATAGAATAATTATTCCTTAAAAATAGGATTGTTCCTTGAAGGAGAAGGAAAAAGATAGAGAAGAGAGGTACAGTGCTGCGGTTCATCTAGAAATGTTTTTGCTGTGGTGAGGATAGGAAATATCATCCACATATAATGACCATTTTGGCCTCAATAATGTACTTATGTACCATTCTGCCTTTGGTCGTCCTTAGCACTGCCTCTTCTATATAGTAAAAATTTATTTTATTAAATTTATATAAGCGACCGCTAGTGGTTGCTTTTTTGAATTAAAAAATTGATAATATTTTTTTTAATAATCAATACTGAATTATAAATATATATATATATATATATATATTTTAAAAGAAAAGCAACTACTGTTTTTGAGATCACACCTTGTAGTTACTTTTTTGGTCGCAAAAACAGAAAAAGCAACCACATGTGGTCGCTTTTTGTGGTCACTTTTCCTATTTTTTTCTAGTAGTGGGTGGAGCTTTGGCTGAAGTTTAGTGGTGCTGACCAAAAAAAGGTGGTGTACGGTGGTGGCTGCACTGTGATTTGTATTAAAATTATATTAAATAAAAGTGATCTATGTAATACAATTTGAATTCAATATTATAATTTTTTATTAATTCGAAAGTTGTTATTTATAACAAATATAATATATTTTAACGACGTAAAACTAATTTAAATTGTAATGGAATGTTTTAAATTCACGTCAAATATTTGTAATACACTTTATTAAAAGAATTTCAGTTATATATATTCACCACATATATTGAAATAATATGGATAATGAATTCAAAATGTATTAAATTTGTTGCTTATTTTTGTCTCATTATCGAAATTCAAAGCATATTATAATCAAATTTGAAATATTTAAATGCTATTCAAGTTAGTTTATGTATTATTGCATTAAAAATTTAATTTAAAAAGTATTATATAGCTATTTTTATTAAAAAAGTTGTGTTATCCACTCTAAGAATAAAAATTTACTGTAATTGATAAAAAAAAAGGCTACATATTTATATTATTTATGTAAAAACCCCTTGTTTGATACATCGAAGGAGTAAGTAGAGATATTTTATTGGACTATTTTACCTCACGTTTTACATAGCTAGCATAGTAGCTTCATCATTTTATTACAACTGATGAAGTTAAATAGTTCTGAAATTCGTTAATACCTCACACCAAGTATCGAATAAAGTTAATTCTAAATTTTATTCTAAGATTATTTTTCTTGTCCATATACGAAATGATCCATGCGCACCGAAATCTATGGTTAAGAACTAAAACAAATCTTAGTAATTGAAATATTTAACTGCATCAAGTGTTTAGAATGACTAAATACGATTTAATTATTATAATTGAGTTAATAAAGTAAAAATTATATATTAATCACTATTTTAAAAGATGTTTTTTTGGGCAAGTCAGTGTGGGGCGTAGAAAAAATGTATCAAGGTGATACGTGGGACGAGACTGTAGGGGTGTTCATGGTTCGATTTTAGATTGATTTTTTATTAGAACCAAAGTCAAATAAATTTACTCATTTTTAAAGAGTTATTTGTTGTTGGTTTGATTCGATTTTTCAGTTTATAACTAGCGAATGATAAATTGATAATAGTAAAATAACTAACACACGGGACAACTATTTCAAATAATTGTTATGAATCAATAAGTTTCTTTCTATTATCACAAGATGAATGTTACTGAATCATCTATTTTTTTTAGTATTATTTTAAAATTTTAGCATGTCTATGTTGCATAACAGTAAAGACAATGTACATAAATAATATACAACTTTAAGAAGGCGTTTGGACATACGATTTCATGCTTGTGATATGAAATCATGAGATTAAATTACCATTTGGTGATGCGATTTCATCTCATGATTTCATATCATGACATAAAATCTCAAATTCTTCAAAAAATATGATTTGAGATTTTCTAAACACAAAAATTAACTCAAGTTCATATTTTGTAGAAAGAACCCCATCATTTATATTTGCCTACCATTTATATCATATATATGCAAATAAAATTTATAGGTCATATTTTACCAATCTTTAAAATATTTTTATCTCATTTAACAATTACTCTCACCAACATATACCCCATTTAGTTTTGAGAAATATTCAACTTTTTTTTTTTTTTGAAAAATCTTTTCATTTTTTTTTAGAAAATGATGTTTGGCCATAAAGGCTACAAATACAACTTGAAGTTCTTTTTGAAAAAATGAAAATAAGTCTTAACATGTCTTCACTTTTTTCTAATTTCAACTTCACCTTTATAGTTAAAAAAAATCTCTCCAAAAAGATATAGCCAAACACAATTCTGACTCCGACTTCAATTTTATTTTTTATAATTTACATGTCCAAAAGCCTATAAAATGTATTATTACTTCAAATCAACTCCTATTTTATCATTTATTATTCACCAAGTTTATCATTTGATCAATAAATCTTGATTTTTTTTAGAATGTTTGTTATAAACATTTGCTTATTTGGTAAGATTGTGTAAAGAATTTAGGCAATTTTGATAGTTTTCACAACTTATGATTTTTTTTTTTATTTATAAGAAAAAAATACAACTTAAAATCCTAAATTGCATGTCAAAACAAAATTTCAACTTCATCTCATATGATTTCAAATCATGAATTTCATCTCACGTGGTCAAACGGGCCCTAAATATGATGGTCAACCCTGCAGAAGCATCAAAGGGGCTCAAGCCTTTGAAGAGTATATGAAAGTCTTGACAAAGAAAAATAAAAATTGGTCATACACCTCATCAATTTACACAATTAAACTTAAGAGTATTTATTTGGGTATATTTTGAAAAATACGATTAAATCTTATGCCTTGTCAGGAAAATAGGAAGAACGTGAATGAGGATCCATAATAATTCTATTTCAGAAAACATGAAAAAAATTGTCTAACTTGCAGAATGATCCATAACCTATGACGACAAGTATAGTTTTGGGATCTGTGTTGTTTGAACCTATACCTTTCTCGATGTTAAATAGTCCCCTCAAAACATATATATGCTCATATTGTACTCTGCAAATAAGCTGAAAATCATGTCATTGAGCTATTGGCTCAAATTTATATTACTCTATGCTAGAGAGTTCTTACGCTCAAATTCATATAAGGCATATACATGAGTCCTTTCGCTCTATTTCAATGAAAATACCGAGTTTAGGTATTTTCTTTTAACTAAAGACATATTACTTTCACATGCCGAAATTCATTAAGTGAACTTGTAATTCTTCACATAATTTCATAAAATATGAGATTTCGTAAACATGAGGGTTCATACACATTAGGAAAATTTCAAAATCATGAGATAACTTTTGCAAAACCTAAGATGGCTTTCAGGCTTTTGAAACAGATTCTATAAAAAACAAGATATACAATCAAAGGACGAATCCGAATTATGATATTTCTAAGATTTCATGAAGGATTCAAAGAGTATCATCAATAGATAAAGAAACTAGATTCTAGGATTCAATTTAAAAATCTTAACTTTAATTTCTTTACTAAACCAAAATTGAGACAGACTTATGGAGAATAACAGAATTTCCAAACTAAAGGTTAGTCTTATATACCTTGAAAAAGAACTTGAGGATTCTCTTGCTAGAACCTTTGAAACCTTTAAGTGAGTCTGGAAAGAGAAGAGAGGAGTAATATAGTCATTTGATATATTCTAATTGTTTTCTACAAATAAGGAAGGTTAAAAGTTGTATGTTGGGATTTTAAATTATAAGTAGGACAAAAATGTCCTTATTATATGAAATGGGAAAATACCAATTTGAAAATATCGGTGTGCACCACACAATCCAAAGCATTGTCTGGGTTGTACACCACGACGTCCTAGCGTGCTAGGGGAGTTTGATATGGCCCTCAACGCGAAGGATGAGTTAATTTCAGGTCCTTTGGAGTTTAAAAAGAGGTTGAGCCTTTAGTGCGGGGACTTCCTGATGCGATGCTCTAACTATTTCACGTACTTAGGACTTTCGTTTAAATCTCTGAACTCATTCTAAATGATTTCTAACTGATTTAAAGGTCGTACATCTTGATTTTCAAACTAAAAAATAACATAAGAAACTACACAAACATGATAAGAATTTGTAGGGTATTACGCTCCATTTGATGGGGATGTTGTCGAAACTTCTAACGGATTCTCTGTTGGAGAGCTAATGTTAGAGGAATAATGATAAAGAGAAACAAAATAATTAAAAATAAATATTTGTCTAAGTCCGTTTGGGTGTTTTAAAGGAATATATCAAGTATGTGAACGATCGAGTTTATTCTTTGGATCTTCTCAGATGGGCCAATATATTTACATCGGGTCTTTTGAGACAATGAATCACAAACATTTGCATTTGTTGGCTTGAACAAACACTACTAAATTGAAGATAAAATTTTCTAGAAGATATACAACTGTAGATTCATTGTAGCTGTAATTTTAAGTTTGTTGAAATTTTTTGACATTTTACGTATCAACAATTGTAAATGTATGGGCATTACATTCTATAGATGTATATATTAGGGGCGTCATATTTTATAGATGTATGTATACGAGCGTCACATTCTATAAAATGAGGATTGAAGGAGAATGAAATTCATATACTTTTCTTTCTAGAGTATTTTCTTGCTATTTTTTCAGATAGCTTATCTCCGGAAAGGAGTCCGATTGGCTGCCTAATTATAGAACAACTTTACTCAGATCAATAGTAAATTGCCCCTACTCATACAGAGGATCGCCCTTCTCAATTTCCCCTAATCGCCACAGACATTTCTCCAATTTTAACCCATCCTTTTACAAGATGCGATTTTTTCACATATGGTAATGTTACATAATCTTTTGACTAGTTAAACAACACTATTAGCCATTTTATGTATTAACAGCTATATATATAGAAGTGTTACATTCTATAAAATGAAGATCAAAGAATAATGAAATTCATATACATTCCTTTCTAGAGTACTTTCTTTTTATTTATTTCTTTCAGACTTTAGTCAAATCAACAATAAATCACCTCAACTCACACCGAATACCATCCTTTCCAATTTTCCTCAATGAAGCATCTCTCCAATTTTGACTCATCCTATTTACTACAAACATGATTTTTTTCACTTAACGTAACGTTACATAAATATTTCGAATATCCAAACAATACTATTAGACATCTTTTTATAATTCATGAAAATGAAAAGTATGAAGAAAAAAATAAGTATAAATAACATAAATACCAACCATTTTGGAAGTAATTATACTTTTTCTATTTTTTAAAATTACTTTATTCTCTCTCTCTATTATTAATATACATAACATAACCGACATATACATAATATTCTGTATATATATTGAAATTTTTGTAATACTTTTAGGAAATTGAAATTTTTTGTAATATTGAAAATATAATTTGTCTATTTGTGTAATTTAAAAAAAAAATAAATTGTTGGAGTTGGGCCAGAGCTCTTAGCCGCCAGGCGTAATAGTCCTATGGTCCTGTCTATATTCGTCTTCGTGGGTTCAATTTTTTCCTCTTACTTCCCAAGTTTCTGGGCAAAACCCCTCCCCCCCACTCCACAAACCAAAAATTAGTAAAAGCAACAAAATCAAATCCCAACTCTTCATTTTCCTTCTCTTTCTCTCTTTACACTTTCTCTCTCTTCCTTCATCAATGGTGTACCTGAAAAACTCCACTGTTCTTCAGCCGCCACTTCTATTTCTTCCAACAAACGTAGCTTAAAGCCTTATACCAATTTTTGTAAGTATTTTTTTTTTCCGCGAAAGCGTTTCTACTATTTATCTGCGTCGAGTTTTTGAACTTCCGTTATTTCTGCTGCGTATAATATACGTAACTTATACTGTTTTATTTATTTATTTGTATTTTTGTTTTTCAATATTTTTGTTGTGGTATTCTGTATATTATGAGTTTGTTAAATTAATTCGAATTTTCTGCGATTTAGTTTTGATTTTTGTTTGTGAGTTTAAGTGGTGGAAATGAGAATTGGATACTGTAAATTAGGTACTTTGTTTAATTTGAATGATCATTATAGGTTAAAGTTGGAGTTAAGTGTAGGTCAAAGCGAAAAAATGAATTCGAGTTTAAGTTTTCGCTTTAATTTGAGTTTTAGATACTTGTCTCCATTTTTTCTGGTGTTTTTTTTGTCCCTTTTTATTGATTTTCTGTGTGTGTTTGTTTTGGTTTTGTAGGAGAAAGGAGCTGTAAGCTCATAGCTAAGTAAGGAAATAGTGAATGGATTAGTGTTTTTTGTGTTGCGAGAATTGGATTTTTCTGTCTTGGTTTTGAGTGGAGACTGTTGATGCTGTTTTGGGATTAAAGCGAGTGAGGATTGATTGATTGGTGTTGGAGTACTATTGTTGCGAATGGCAGAAGACGGCCTACGTATTGGTGGCCTTTCTTCTGGGTTGGCCGTGGTATTGGATGGTGATGATAGGAGGGAGAGTTATCAGAGAACTCGTCTTGTTTCATATTGTGATGATTTTGGAGATCAATCTGTGGAAAGGACACTCGAGCACATCTTTGATCTTCCATACAAGTCTATTAAGCCGCTCTCTTGTTCAATAGATGCTAAAGTGGTTCGCTCGGTCATAAACAATGAATTTCTGAAGTACCATATAAATCGGAAGGCTGGTACAGACAGAAAAAGAGAAGGGGTTTTTATTGCTGGTGATTGTTGTAAACATCAGGCTATTAGAATAGAGGAATCGAGCATTTGTGGTGACATTAGGATAGTCAAACCACCTTTTATCGTGGAGAGTCATTCTCTATTCAGCAGTGCAAGGGCCAATGCTTGTGTGTGGAAAGGGAAATGGATGTATGAAGTAACTCTTGAAACTTCTGGTATACAACAGCTAGGTTGGGCACCTCTTTCCTGTCCATTTACGGATCATAAGGGTGTGGGTGATGCTGATGATTCATATGCATATGATGGAAAGAGGGTCAGTAAATGGAATAAGGAAGCTCAGGATTATGGTCAGCCATGGGTTGTTGGTGATGTGATTGGATGCTGTATTGATTTGGATGGTGATGAGATATTATTTTATCGAAATGGAGTTTCGCTTGGTCTAGCATTTATAGGTATTCGTAAGATGGTTCCTGGATTGGGGTATTATCCAGCAATTTCTCTCTCTCAAGGTGAATGTTGTGAGTTAAACTTTGGGGAAATCCCTTTCAGGTACCCAGTAAAAGGTTTCCTTCCTATTCAGCCTCCACCACCCAGAAGTTCAATTGCTACTGATTTGCTTAATTGTTTTAGAAGGCTAATTGAAATGCAGCGTGTGGGAAGGGCAGAGTTCAGTTCTGTTGAGAAATTGCGAAGATTGAAAAGGTTTGTGTCATTTGAAAAGCTTTCACACCCCGTCTCTCGTGGGATATGTGAGGAGTTGTTCTCTACACTTGTTGCTGAAGACGGAAGCACAAAGTACATAGGTTGTGGTCCACTTCTATCACTGATAATGGAGGTCTTTAGAATCCATCCTCCTCATGATTATATGAGTTTGGACAACATACTCGATTCTTTCCTAGAATTCCCAGAGTCGAGAATTTTGTTTGAACATATCATAAGTTCACTCTCGACCTTTTGTAAAACAGCACCATTGAGCCTTTCAGATGTTCCTTACACAGGTTCATATGCATATCTGGCCTTGGCATGCCACATCTTAAGGCGGGAAGAAGTGATGACACTGTGGTGGAAATCTTCAGATTTTGACCTTTTGTTTGAAGGGTTTTTGTCACGGAAGAGTCCTAACAAGCAGGATCTTCAAGGTCTGTTGCCTTCTGTTTGGTGGCCTGGTTCGTGTGAGGATACGTCAAATGAGGCTAGCCTGTTCCTGACTACAGCTGCTTTGTCAGAAGCAATAGACAAGGTATTCTTTTTGTTGATGGAATGGAACTTATATTGGTATCTTATGTGCTTCTTTGTCCCCTCATACAATGTTGGTCCATGTTCGTGATTGTTCTTGGTCTGATATTGCTATTTTATACTTGAATAAGATGGTGCATTTGATGATGTTCCTTGAAAGTCCTGGTACTAGTTAGACGGACTCAGTTGTTCTATGTGCTTAAAGTATACCTGACTGGGTATTTTGGTTGAAATGGAAGCTCAAGTCTTTTAATAAGGTAGTCAGTCATGTAATGAGCAGTGGATGCTTGGTTTCTTTTTCCTATTTCAACAATATCTTTGAACTGCTTGCAAAGGAGACATAGCATCATAGGTTTTTTATATAGTAATATTGGATATTTTCTCACTTGATCAAGTTTAATAGGAAAGTTCATCCATCTTAGCAATGTGAAAATTAATGCAATTCCCGCAGCCTGATTTGCCTAGAGCTTTGACTTGAGTTTCTCTTACATGAGCCATTTTTACGCTGAGCTGCACCTGTCAAAATAAAGAGAGAGTTTTGGCTGTATTGCACAGGAAATTGTAATATTGAATCTTCATCAATAATGCCGACTTTGGACATCACATGAAAAATATTATAATGCACATATAAACGGACAACAAATCTAACCCTTTGAAGTTCTGGCAATTCTTATGTTGCTTGGTCTTAAGATGCATGATATGCTGTTTATGCCCTTTGTGCAGCCACATGTGCTTGTTTGAGATGTTAAAGTATAGTACTGTTCATCGCTATGAATTGTATCATCAAGATGACGTGTATCTCTTTCACTTTCTTTGGTTGCTGGTGAGAAGGGGAGGTGGTTCATTGCAATAGCAAAAGGTGGCGTTTTAGATTAGAAACATCAGCTCAGTTCTTTTAGAAGTTTTTCGTGTTAGTTGTTTTAGTTTTACTGTGTATCTTTCCAATAGGAATGTGCAAGTATACAATATTGCATCACCTAGTCGCATGATTTGGGTGGCTGAAGTCTTGCCTTATTCAAAATTCTATAGTTGCTTGGCTGCTCTTGTCAAATCTAATAGTTGGACGGTGGTATTGTGGATTTTACTGCATCATATCGATCTTCTCTTCGCCCAGCTTTTCAGTTTAACTGGCCTTTGCTATTGCCTTGATCTCCAGTAATGTGTGCATCTATCAGCTTTTTCTGTTGATGTTTCACTTAAGAATCATTACATTTGATTTTTGTGATCTATCACACATACGCATCCCTTCTACTAGAAAGTCTAAAAGGGCTTGCTATTTCATTATATGTTTCTCCATCCACAAGAAGATTTACATATTTCTTCTTCAGGTTGAAGAGAAGCAGAGAGACCTTTGCCGTTTGGTAATGCAGTTCGTGCCACCCACGTCACCACCGCAGCTACCTGGCTCTGTATTCAGGACATTCTTACAAAATATTCTACTTAAAAACAGGGGTGCAGATCGAAATTTGCCACCACCTGGTGTTTCTAGCAATTCTGTACTTGTTTCTTTGTTTGGTATCATACTCCATTTCCTGTCTGAGGGGTTTGGGGACATTTGTGGTTGGATGAAGGATTCTGGAGTATCTGATGTTGGTTTTCTACATAGAGGAGGCCAGCAAGCTTTTCCTGTAGGCTTGTTTCTCAAGAATGATCCTCATCGAGTTGTTATTCCAAGGCTTGGTGGTTCATATAATCACCTAGCAAAGTCCCATCCTATTAGCAATGAGCAGCATGATGAAGTGATTCGGTGGGAAGAAGGATGTATGGACGATGAAGAAGATAGAGTTACACATCTAAGTAAGCAGAAGCCGTGCTGTTGTTCTACTTATGACGATGATTTTACAAGAATATCTAAAGATTCTATCAGACGCATGGCAAAAGGTTCAAGGGGACATTTCAGCTCTATTCGTGAGAGGTCTGCTCATGTTGCTGCAGAATGCAGCACCAGTAGTTTGAATGATGACATAGCAGATAAACCGAGCACAAGTGACCAGTCCGAATCAGAGTTTGGCTTCCGTTCTATGCATCAAATGAGATATGTTCCCAGAGAGCACAATGTTTCTTCAGCAACTCTAAAAGAAGAGGAGCTACTGGATGCCATGCTTTTGCTGTATCATTTAGGTCTTGCACCCAATTTTAAGCAGGTGACTAGCTTTTCCCTTACTAAAGATAGTTATTAAACTTCCTTTTTGTTTGAAAAATATCCGAAGTGGTATAAATGAGGTAACATGACCTTAGATGAAGGGATTTACAGAGGACATGGCCTTAGGAAGATATGAAGGTTGCAGATTAGGGTAGAGGGTTAGTAGGTAGTGGAGCAGTGTCTCGCTTTCCTTTTCCTGCAGTATAGTCTTCGTGGTAGTTTGACCAACTATACCTGTTCGTTTTATAGCGATAGTATCAACAACTTCCCTATAGTTTCTTGTCCCTCATTTTATGTTACTACCTGTTGTTTCTCATTGATTCGGTTTTCACATTTTTTTTCTACTGCTGCTGTTCCTTTTCCCTGAACGTCATGTAATGTTTTCTCTATTATTTGCTATGTCTTTGTTACTTATGTATGTTCCTTTTCATACTGCCCTGTTATGCGATACTTGAACCGAGGGTCTGTCGGAAACAACCTCTCTACCACCACGAGGTAGGTGTAAGGTCTGTGACACTCTACTCTCCCTTGACCCCACGTCCCCACCTCCGGGATTTCACTGGGTATGTTGTTGTGGAGCTAAAGTTTTGAAAGCAACCCCTTGCTCGACCTTTGGCCTTGCAAAATTATGTTCTGTCTATATTTGTAATGATGACATATTTTTAATTTTCCTGCTAGTTTGAAATTAATACGACAACAACAACAAACCCAGTGTATTCCCACATAGTGGGGTCTGGGGAGGGTAAGATGTACGCAGTCCATACCACTACCTCCGTTGAAGTAGAAAGGCTGTTTCCGATAGACCCCCGGCTCAAGACAAGAAATAATAATCAGATCCGTAATAAAGCATGGAATAGGCTGACATGACATAGATACGACGTCCACAAGGAATAGTACACAAAGACTAGCAAACAAGTTCGTAATAAAGCATGAAACAAGGTAACATAACAAGAAAAGTACACCCACCAAGTAATAATATCCTACCCTGACGACCCAAACTGGCACTAGCTTTATATCCTAATTCTCGTCCTCCAGATCTTCCTAACTAGGGTCATGTCCTCCGTAAATAGTAACTGCTCCATGTCCCGCCTAATCACCTCTCTCCAGTATTTCTTTGGCTTACCCCTACCCTGCTAAAACCATCCAAAGCCAGCCTCTCACACCTACGAACCGGGGCATCCGTGCCCCTCCTCATCACGGGTTCGAACCATCTCAGTCGGACTTCCCGCATCTTGTCCTCCATCGAAGCCACTCCAACCTCTCGAATAAACTTATTCCGAACTCTTATCACTCCTAGTAAGCCCACACATCCAACGCAACATCTGCATTTCCGCCACCTTCAATTTTTGAACGTGGGTGTTCTTGACTGGCCAACACTCCTCTCCATACAACATGGCCGGACAGACTGCCACCCTGTAGCATTTGCCTTTAAGTTTAAGTGGCACCTTCTTATCACAAAACACCCCCGAGGCGAGCTTCCACTTTATCCATCCCGCCTCAATACGGTGGGAGACATCCTCGTCAATCTCACCATTCACCTGAATCATGGACTCGAGATACTTGAAATTATCCCTCTTACACACCACCTGGAGTCCAACCTTACTACCACCTCGTTCTCCTGGCTCGAGTCATTAAACTTGCACTCCAAATATTTTGTCTTACTCCTACTCAACCTGAATCCTTTAGACTCAAGGGTCTGTCTCCACACCTCTAATTTATCATTCACACCCCCTCGCGTCTCATCAATCAAAACTACATCATCTGCGAAAAGCATACACCAAGGCACCTCCTTGAATACGCCGCGTCAACACATCCATCATCAAAGCAAACAAAAACGGACTAAGAGTAGATCCCTGATGCAACCCGTTTATCGACGGGGAAATGCTCTGAATCTCCTCCCGCCGTCCTCATCTGGGTCTTAGCTCCATCATACATGTCCTTGATTGCTCTGGTATACGCCACCGGGATCCCACTCACCTCCAAGCATCTCCAAAGAACCTCCCTAGGGACTTTGTCGTACACCTTCTCCAAGTCGATAAACACCATGTGCAGATCCTTCTTTTTTTCCTTGTACTGTTCCACCAGTCTCCGCACCAGGTGAATAGCCTCCGTCGTCGAGCGCCTGGGCATAAATCTAAACTGGTTCTCCGAAATAGACACTATCCTCCTCAACCTCAACTCAAACCACTCTCTCCTAAATCTTCATAGTGTGACTCAATAACTTAACACCCCTATAGTTGTTGCAGCTCTGAATGTCACCTTTGTTTTTATAAAGAGGGATCATAGTACTCCATCTCTAAGCCTTGGGCAATTTCGCCGTCTTGAAAATGTCGTTAAACAATTCAGTCAACCACCTTAGACCAGCGTCGCCAGAAAGCTTCCAAAAATCCACAGGAATCTCATCAGGCCCTGTTGCCCTACCCCTTCACATCCTGCGAACCTCCTCTCTGACGCCCCTCCACCTTAAAACGTCTACAATAACTAAAATCACGACACTCCTCTGAATGCTCCAGCTCCCCTAACTTAATACTCTATCCCCTTCATCGTTCAAAAGCCTATGAAAATATGACTGGCATCTTTTCTTAATGTGACTGTCCTTCACCAACACTCTACCATCCTCCCCCTTAATGCACTTCACCTGGTCGAGGTCACGACCCTTTCTCTCCCTAGACTTAGCAAGCCTAAACAACCTTTTTCTCCTCCTTTCTCCTTTAACCCCGCATACAAGCTCTTAAACGCTGCCATCTTAGCAGCCGTAACAACTAACTTAGCCTCCTTCCCAGCTAACTTGTACTCCTCCCTATTAACCCGGTTTTCCTCTTCATCCTTACTCTCAACCAACTTAGCATACGCCCCTTTTTTAGTCTCCACTTTCTTCTTAACTTCTTCATTCCACCACCAATCCCCCCGACGATGACCGGCCCGGCCCCTAGAAACACCCAACACCTCCCTAGCAGTCTCCTTGATGCGCCTAGACACCTTATCCCACGTACCATCCACGTCCCCCCATACTCCCACCCCTCATACCTGCTACCTTCTCCCCTATCTCCTGCGCATTCACCGGTGTCAAGTCGCCCCACTTAATTCTAGGTCGACCTTCTCACCTTTTTTTTTTTTTTCCTACTTCATACCCAAGTCCATCACCAAGAGCCTATGCTGGGTTGAAAGGTTCTTACTCGGAATGACCTTACAGTCCTTACACAACACCTTATCCCCTTTCCTAAGCAGAAAAAAGTCAATTTGGGTCTTGGCTATCGCGCTTTAAAAGGTGATCGTCCTTCTTCGGAAAGCTTGAATTCACCACCACCAGCCCAAAGGACCTCGCAAAATCCAACAGAGCGACTCCCTCTTCATTTCTATCCCCAAAACCAAAACCACCATGCTCATCGCCAAAGCCTCCCGGTAACGCCCCGATGTGCCCATTGAAATCCCCTGCTACCACAATCTTCTCCGAGCTAGGCATGTCTCTCACCAGCTTATCCAAAGCCTCCCAAAATCGCATCTTCTCTTCCCCATTCAAGCCCACCTGCGGAGCATAAACACTACACACGTTCATGGTACACCTCCCAATGACTAACTTAATAGTCATCAACCTATCGCTGATCCTCTTAACCTCCACTACATGCTCTCTAAACTCTTCATCGACTAAGATGCCAACTCCATTCCTACGCCTATCGCTTCCAGAGTACCAAAGCTTGTAACCATCCACATCCCTATCCGTAGACCCTACTCACTTAGTCTCCAGGACACACGCAATATTAATCCTCCTCTTTCTAAGAATCTTCACAAGCTCTATGGACTTACCCTGGAGAGTCCCTATATTCCAAGACCCAACCCTCAGCCTGTCAACTCTAGCAACACGTCTTCCTCTACCGCCCCTAACGCCAGACCTTGCCCCTACTCCCACACTAGCCCTTCCCTCCTCCTGCACCCTCAAAACAGCCCCCCGCCCCAACCCCCTCAGACATGACCCTATCCTACCATCAATGCCCACAGCCACTACTCCAAGTAAAAAACCGCGAAAGAAAAAAAAACAAACAACGAAAGTAACAAAGCAACGACAGGAAATACAAGGTACGTGTAAAGTAGATGGAATAATCTAGAAAAAAGTCAATCCCAAAAATTAAAAACAAGTCAAGAGATGAAATAATCAAGAAAAAGTAGATGGCAAAGGTTAGAAGTCACCGGATTAGCTAACTGATGCAGAAAATTTTACCGGAAAATTCTCGACGGAGCTTCGCCGGAGTATCGACGGAATCAGATCCGGTAATCTGTGCACGCCGGAATCCTAAACTGGTAAATGTCTCATCTTTATTGTCCCATTAGCTAGGTTGTTATATGTGAATTTGGTAAATGTACCAGCAGAGGGAGAAGTCCAGTTGTCAAATTTCGTGTTTTACATGCTGGATGTTTAATCAGTCGAACATGCTGTCTCCCTTCATGAGAATTTATTTCTTGGTATAGTAGGTTTTGAAAATATTGGCAAGGATGACCACCCAAGGAGATAGTGGGGGTAGGATTGGGTAAGGTTGATGGTCATTATAAAAATAGCTAATTATGATGAATTATCTGATAAGAATAAAATGGACCTAGTTGAGTCAGGCGTGGAAGCAGGATTCATTTGATAGATTCCCACAAATATGGGAATGATTCATAGTTCATTGATATATACTAGGTCTGGAACTAGTTCTATCTGCTTCTCTCATGTGGGACATGGTTCCTGATATCTATCTTCACTTTCGGGAAACATGTTTCTGTCCTTCCAGTTCATTTTTTCTTTCTTTTCTTCCCATTCTTGCAGCACCTGAACTCATTGCTGCAAAAATGTAATTATCTTCCTCATCATGTTTCATGATTTGCTCACATTTCAATGTTTTCACTTATCAATTGTAGGCATCACTGTACATGTCTCGGCAATCACAGTCAATCATTCTTCTGGAAGAAGTTGATAAGCAGATCAGAGAAAAAGTTTGCGGGGAACATGTAAAGCGCCTGAAGGAGGCTCGTAGTGTATACAGAGAAGAAGTAACGGATTGTGTCAGACATTGTGCTTGGTAAATCATTGTACATCTTTGTTTTATTTCCAAATAATGTTATGGCTATTATGCATCACTGTGTTTTCCATATGAATGAGTAGCTGCTGTCTGCTTTCATGGAGGTATAGCTTAGGTCTTTGCTCTCTTTGATCTTGCAGGTATCGTGCTTCTCTGTTTTCTCGGTGGAAGCTGAGGGGGATGTATGCAGCATGCATGTGGATTGTTCAGTTGCTTTTGATTCTTAGCAGAGAGGACTCGGTCTTCATCTATATTCCTGAGTACTATTTGGAAACTTTGGTAATAAATTTCTTTCTCTAGTTTTCATTTTCCTGTATTAAAGAGTGACTGATCATTTGTATTAATGCTTTACTCTGCTTTTTACTTTGGCATGAATCTTTTCTACCTCTTTGCTAGTGCCACTTATCTTTCTTCAGGCGTAGATAGTGAAGCCAAGGACTTATGACTTTTAACGGAAGACAGTGTGATATCCTCTGTAGAATTTGGGCATCTGCACTTCCTGAACTTGCCTGGCCTTTTCTTTCCATCCTTTTCTTTAATCTTCCTCTTCATATCTGCACATTGTGCTACCAGTATGCTGTGTTTGGATAGCTTTTAGGGGAATGTGCCTGAATGGATCTAGCAAACCTGACTTGTCTTCTATTACGCACATTGCATTTTTTCCTACTTACTTTCATTTTATGCCCATTGAGTTTTACTTCATTTCCCCTTAACTGATCTTGGACATGTGTATTGATCTGCAAAGAGAAAGAAAGAGCTTGGACAAAATAGTTGTGACTTTTGTCTCTATGTAGCTGTATTTCTGGGCTTAGAGATGCTTAGTGTTTTCAAGTGGTCATCCCTGGCAAATGTTTTTCCGGCTATTGTCATGTCATTTATCTGGTTGGTTTATCAGTTGCCACATTTGTGAAAGTAATCTTCCTTTCTGTTGTTCAATGACAGGTGGACTGCTTCCATGTACTTCGTAAAAGTGACCCTCCTTTTGTCCCTGCTACAATACTTCTCAAGCAAGGACTCACATCCTTTGTATGTCTTAACACTCTCTAATCACATTCTTTTCTTTCTACGATATTTTCAGGCCCAAGTCTATAATGCCTATGGTTTATGTTGTGGTTGACTATTTGGATATGCTGAAATAGAATTCATCACACCCTCCAAAGCTAATGTAGCATAAGAGAAATATTTGTAAGAAAAAACTTAGCACACAAAGATTCTCCTAATGTAGAAAGATTGGTTCCGGAATGATCCACAATGCTAGGTTCCTTCTCGTACTTGTTTCCTGTTAAGTACTAGATCACTGGGCTTCATTCTTGTTATGTGTATTTACTATTAATTTTCCTTGTTCAGGTTACTTTCGTCGTCACCCACTTCAATGATCCAAGGATATCGAGTGCGGAGCTGCGAGATCTTCTTCTGCAGTCTATTTCTGTGTTGGTGCAGTACAAGGAGTTCTTGGCGGCTTTGGAATGTAATGAAGCTGCAATGCAGAGAATGCCTAAAGCACTACTGTCTGCTTTTGACAATAGATCGTGGGTTCCCGTAACAAATATACTTCTTAGGCTGTGCAAGGGTTCTGGTTTTGGTTCATCAAAACGTGGAGAATCATCTTCCTCTTCATCAGTTATATATCAGGTGACTTGATGATAGTATGTCTTTGCCTACACAGTTACGATTCTGTACTGCTTACCCATTGAGAGTAACTTGTAGATCTAATTCTTATGTATTTGTTAATGAAGAAATTATTGCGGGAGGTTTGCATGCATGATGACGAACTATTTTCTACTTTTCTGAATCATTTGTTCAACACTTTGAGCTGGGCAATGACAGAATTTTCAGTTTCAACTCGTGAAATGCAGGAAACTTACAAGGTATTGTTCCCTTTACATGTCTTTTAGCTTTCAATGTTTGGATCAATGAAGGAAAGGGAAGTTAAAAAGCATACATCTCATTGATTAACTTTTTAATCGTTGGTGTTTTCTGGTACTGCTAAGTGCTATGTACACCAAAGAGAGGTTCTTCCATATTGCATGATTTCAGGGAGTTTTGAGAAGTTAATATGCATACTCCTATTAACCAAACAACGGAAATTATGTTTGCCTTCTACTTTTACAGTTTAGTTCCTCCCTTTCCCATCATTCTCTTCTCAACTCACCACACAGGAAATTTCTGTCTGACTTTTATTACAATGTCATTTTGTTGTATGCCGTTTCTAATTTACCTATGGTAATTGCTTTTGTTATGTATTTGCTGATAATATGTTTTGACAGGTTGTGCTCTATATTGCAGAATGGTTACAAATCAAATGTTTCACTGCACCTTGTGTGTTTTATTACCTCCAAAAATGCTTTATTAAGTATACATTCTAGTGAATTGCCTCTGATGATATTCTGATCAAGGTTTCTTCGATGAAGTCCTCGAGCAGAATATTGTACCCTTAAAAAGCAAAATATATCCTTGTGACACTTAAATTTTAAAAATTACTACTATTCTTTACATTAAATTTTAAAAATTACTACTATTCTTTACATTCAGCTTAGGGAGTTTCTACTGACGTTGTACTAGTAATTTATAATATCTTGGTGGGGGTGGGGGGTTGAATATCTTAACCGAAGGTGACTTTTGCATACTGTCTTGCAAAGGTGGAAAAGTAGTTTATGGGATTGAGGGGGGATGTTTTGTTGCTGTTATCATTTCTTGTGTGTAATAAATGTTTAAGTGTGCTTTCAGGTGTTGGAGTTTCAGCAACGGAAATGCACCGTTATATTTGATCTATCATGCAATCTTGCAAGGGTGTTAGAATTTTGTACCCATGAGATACCTCAAGCTTTTCTCTCTGGGGCAGATACAAATTTACGAAGGCTGACTGAAGTGATCGTCTTTATCCTAAACCACTTAATTTCTGCAGTTGATTTCGATCTTTTTGACGTGTAAGTTTCAACATTTGTGTGGAACACCTTATTGCCTTTTCATTTTTTTCTTTTGGTTTATGGGGTATTTTTTTGAGTGAGGGAGTGTAAAGTCATCTATGCTTATTTCATTTTATTGTCTGACGCAACCAAAAACCATTCTTATTCCAAGGAATAAAAGATCCGTTCTCCAGTCGAGATGAGCTGATCCCTTGTGAGATCCCATTTATTTTGAATGAGCTGTCTCTCGTTCAGCTGTAATTGGCATCCACCATCTCTGTACTGATGCTTTTATCCCGATAACTCTGAAATCCTCTTACGTTCTGACGGTAAAAAATGTTGTGCTTTGTTAACACATTCCACACTGTAGTTTCTTTAGCATTGAATCAAAGCCCTATCAGCCAAGTAAGGAGATCGATATTACGACAGAGAAGCCGGACACCTGATATTTCTGAAAATAAAAAATAAAGAATTTTTAATTGGCGGCCTTGCATTCACCGAAAAATTTCTATGCTTGCATTTATCTTAGCCCTCGTTCTCATTCCATGCATTATCAGAATATTGTTGGTACTTGCATTTGTTTTGACTATAGGTTGATATTTGCGTGTAACATGGTATTCAGTCCCTTTGTCTGTGTGTTTTGAGTTTTATTTCCTCCTTAATTTGGGGTGCTCAGTTGTCATTCTTGCAGATTCTTAAGGCGTCCAGGTACTCCCCCAGAGAAAGTAAATAAAGGCATGATTTTGGCACCTCTTGCTGGAATCATTCTTAATTTGCTAGATGCTAGCAGGGAGTCAGATACTGGAGAGAATGACATGGTTGGGATATTTGCCAGCATGGATTTCCCCGACACTGTAGTCTCTGGGTTACAGTCTCTTTTGGAGTACAATTGGGTTAGTCTCTACTCCATTATATTAGTTTGCTTGTACCCTACTGCTACAATTTCAGGCTTGCATGGGAAGTTGGCATACAACAAGAAATTTGCTTCTTATAAAAGAAAATTGTTTTGGGTACTATGGTTTTTAGACTTGGCAATTAGAAAGATGAACACTGGTTGACTGGTTTGAGCTCAGTTGCTGTTTTTTTTGTTGTGCTGGTGTTTGGAAAGGGTTCCAAAAATTGTTGCCCTTGGTTGCGTCATCTGTATTCTAACTATCTTTTCATGAGTTTCAGGCTAGCTTATTCAGCGGAGATGATTATCTGAAAAAAATCAGGCAACTGGAGATATTTTCAGGTCTGCTTATCTCTCAGTCAGAGGTAGTGGAAGTCGAGAGGATAGGACATGGGGGTGAAACAGAACATGATGAGAGCATCTGCTGCATCTGTTATACATGTCAAGCAAATGCTCAATTTGTGCCCTGTTCACACGTTTCTTGCTTCGGCTGCATTTCAAGACACCTTCTGAACTGCGACAGATGCTTCTTTTGCAATGCAACTGTTTTAGAAGTACTTAAGACTGATGTAAATGCAGAACGAGGATCTCTCTTGAACTTGGAAGAGTAAAGTTGGACTAGGGGGTTGCCTTTTCTCTTTTTTCCTGGTGATTGGTGAATGAAACTAGGGTTAGACATTGGCTGGTACGCGGATGTCATAGAGATGCAAGAAAGATGTTAGTAAAAGGTACTTTCAGCTAAGTTACTTTCCAGGCATTACAATTAGAATACAAGGCATAAGCTTTGTTATATTTACCAGGGTAGATGGGATGGGAAGGCAGCATCTCTCTGGCCAAAAGTTTTTGTAGTGGAGGCAAGGTCCATTGTTTTGTGAATATATGAGGTGTCAATTTGAAGAAAATCTTTTCTTCTGTTCAATCTCTTTTAATTTCCTTTTGTTTTTACGTCTGCTCGACTTTGGCTTGTGCTTGTTTTCCCAAGCTGTAAAATGATTTGCATTTTATGAGAGCGGAAGTAGGGAGAGCTACATAGCGTAGAGATTCAAGGGATGAAGACAGTTTTGTTAGTAATCTTGAACGACCTATGCTTCTTTCTAATAGCCGTTTTAGCAGCAAGGTTAGTGAATAATCATAATCAAATTGGATTGGGAAACCTCGCGGATAATCTGCAGAACATTTAATAATAGAATAAAGGCCCCTCCAACCCGATCTGGCCCCCGGCGCCGACCTCCGGCCCGATCTCCGAGCCCCGGCGCCGATCTCCGGCCCGATCTCCGAGCCCCCCGCACCGACCGTCGGCGTCGACCCGGCCCGATCTCCGAGCCCGACCTCCGGCCCCCGGCGCCGACCTCCGGCCCGATCTCTCTCTCTCTCTCCCTACCCTCTCTCCCTCCCTCTCGCACCGGTACCTGGTCCCCGGCGCCGTCGCCGACATTCGGCGCCGACCCGACCCGACCGCCGGCCCCGACCTCCGGTCCTCGGCGCCGGCCCGGCTGCCGACCCTGACCCGACCGCCGGGCCCCCCCCCCTCCCCTCTCCCCTCCCCCCCCCCCCCCCCCCCGCGGGGTACACCAGCCCTCCCCCCACCTCGGTCTTCAGCCAGCCAGCCGCCGCCCGGTCTCCAGTCGCCACCCGCCGCTCCGTCTCAAGGGAGCTGCGTAATCCGGTGACTTCTAACCTTTGTTATTTTCGTTATTTCATATTCCATTTTATTTCATTATTTCATATTTCATTCTTAGTATTATGCTAGTAGTAGCCCCTGTACCTTGACTTGCGTGGAATTTGTTGACATTGTCTGTTGTCTGTGGTTGCTGTCGCTGTGGTCGTTTCTTCCACTGCTTTGGATTGGGTTATTGGCTGGGAAACCGTATTTGGGGCGGTGGGTGTTGAGTCCGGTGGTGTTTGCCCCCTAATTGAGTATAGTTTTGTTTCGGGAGTATTCCTTTGAATTTGTGTGAGCCTTGTATTTCCTTGCTGCTGATTTGATACTACCACCGTGTTATCTATATATTTTCCTATACTTTCGTGTAGTGCTGGCTGTGGGCGGTAATGGGTGGATAGGGTCATGTCCGAGGGGGTTGGGGAGTGGGGCCGTGGTGGGGGCGGGGGATGAGGAGAGGGCGGGAGTGGGAGGGAGGCCAAGGTTTGGCCGCGGGGAGGGGGGGAGGGGGTAGTAGAGGGCGGGACGGTAGGCTGAGGGTTGGGTCTTGGAATATAGGGACCCTTCAGGGTAAGTCTATAGAGCTTGCGAAGATTCTTAGGAAGAGGAGGATCAACATTGCGTGTGTCCAAGAGACCAAGTGGGTAGGGTCTAAGGCGAGAGATGTGGATGGTTACAAGCTGTGGTACTCTGGGAGCGACAGGCGTAGGAATGGAGTTGGCATCTTAGTAGATGAAGAGCTTAGAGGTCAGGTAGTGGAGGTGAGGAGAATCAACGATAGGTTGATGACTATTAAGTTGGTTGTTCGGGGGTTTACCCTAAACGTGTGTAGTGCTTATGCGCCGCAAGTGGGATCGGAGGGGGAGGAGAAGATGCGGTTTTGGGAGGCTTTGGAGGAGGTGGTGAGAGGCGTGCCTAGTTCGGAGAAGATTGTTGTAGCAGGGGATTTCAATGGGCACATCGGGGCGCTACCGGGAGGCTTTGGTGACGTGCATGGGGGTTTTGGTTTTGGGGAGAGAAATGACGAGGGGGCGACCCTACTGGAGTTTGCGAGGGCCTTTGGGCTGGTGGTGGTAAACTCGGGCTTCCAGAAGAAGGACGAGCACCTGATCACCTTTCGAAGCGCGGTAGCCAGGACTCAGATTGACTTTTTGTTGCTTAGGAAAGGGGATAGGGCGTTGTGTAAAGACTGTAAAGTCATCCCGAGTGAGAATCTTTCGACCCAGCATAGGCTCTTGGTTATGGATTTGGGCATAAAGAAGGATAGAAAGAGGAGGACTAAGGAGTGTAGATCGAGAATTAAGTGGGGCGGCCTGACGCCAGTGAATGCGTGGGAGATAGGGGAGAGGTTGGCGGGAATGGAGGTGTGGGAGTGTAGGGGGGACATGGATAGTATGTGGGACAGGGCGGCAAGGTGCATCAGGGAGAATGTAAGTGAGGTGTTGGGTGTTTCTAGGGGCCGGGCCGGGCACCGTTGGGGGGATTGGTGGTGGAATGAAGAGGTGGAGAAGAAAGTGGGGACCAAGAAAGGGGCGTAGGCTAAGTTGGTGGATAGTAAGGACGAAGAGGAGAAGCGGGTAAACAGGAAAGAGTACAAGCTAGCGAGGAAGGAGGCGAAGTCAGCAGTCACGGCAGCTAAGACGGCCGCTTTTGAGAGCTTGTATGCAGGGTTACAGGAGAAAGGAGGGGAGAAAAAGTTGTTTAGACTCGCTAAGGCTAGGGAGAGGAAGGGTCGTGACCTCGATCAGGTGAGGTGCATTAAGGGGGAGGACGGTAGAGTGTTGGTGGAGGACGGCCACATTAAGAAGAGATGGCAGTCGGATTTTCATAGGCTCTTGAATGACGAAGGGGATAGAGCTATTGTGTTAGGGGAACTGGAGCACTCAGAGGAGTGTCGGGATTTTAGCTATTGTAGACGTTTTAAGGTAGAAGATGTTAGACAAGCTGTCCGCAGGATGCGAAGGGGTAGGGCGACGGGGCCGGATGAGATACCGGTGGAGTTTTGGAAGTTCGTTGGAGAGGCTGGTGTAAGGTGGTTGACTGGATTGTTTAATGAAATCTTCAGGACGACAAAGATGCCCGAGGCGTGGAGGTGGAGTACCATGGTCCCTCTCTATAAGAATAAGGGGGACATTCAGAGTTGCAATAACTATAGGGGGATTAAGTTATTGAGTCACTCTATGAAGATCTGGGAGAGAGTGGTCGAGGTGAGGATGAGACAGATAGTGTCTATTTCGGAAAACCAGTTTGGATTTATGCCCAGCCGCTCGACGACGGAGGCAATCCACCTGGTGCGGAGGTTGGTGGAGCAGTATAGGGAGCGGAAGAAGGATCTGCACATGGTGTTTATCGATCTGGAGAAGGCATACGACAAAGTCCCCAGGGAGGTGCTTTGGAGATGCTTGGAGGTGAGTGGAGTACCGCTGGCATATACCAGAGTAATTAAGGATATGTATGATGGAGTGAAAACCCAGGTGAGGACGGCGGGAGGAGACTCAGAGCATTTCACTGTTCTGACAGGATTGCACCAGGGATCTACTCTTAGTCCCTTTTTGTTTGCGTTGGTGATGGATGTGTTGACGCGGCGCATTCAAGGGGAGGTGCCGTGGTGTATGCTTTTTGCAGACGATGTAGTTCTGATAGATGAGACTCGAGGGGGTGTGAATGACAAATTAGAGGTGTGGAGGCAAACTCTTGAGTCTAAAGGGTTCAGGGTGAGCAGAAGCAAGACAGAGTATGTGGAATGCAAGTTTAATGACGTGAGGCGGGAGAATGAGGTAGTAGTGAAGCTGGAAGCACAGGAGGTATGTAAGAGGGATAAGTTCAATTATCTTGGGTCCGTGATCCAGAGTAACGGTGAGATTGACGAGGATGTCTCGCATCGTATTGGGGCGGGATGGATGAAGTGGAAACTCGCGTCGGGGGTGCTGTGTGATAAGAAGGTGCCGCCGAAGCTTAAAGGCAAATTCTACAGGGTGGTAGTCCGTCCGGCCTTGTTGTATGGAGCAGAGTGTTGGCCAGTTAAGAACTCCCACATCCAGAAAATGAAGGTGGCAGAAATGCGGATGTTGCGCTGGATGTGTGGACTGACTAGAGGGGATAGAGTTCGGAATGAGACTATCTGGGAGAAAGTTGGTGTGACTTCAGTGGAGTGCAAGATGCGGGAAGCACGATTGAGATGGTTCGGACACGTGAAGAGGAGGGGCATGGATGCCCCGGTCCGTAGGTGCGAGAGGCTAGCGTTGGATGGTTTTAGGCGGGGTAGGGGTAGGCCGAAGAAGTACTGGGGCGAGGTGATTAGGCGGGACATGGAACAGTTACAGCTCACCGAGGACATGACCCTAGATAGGAAGGTCTGGAGGGCGCGAATTTCGGCAGAGGATTAGGGCCAGTTTGGGTCGCTAGTGTAGGGAATTACTTGGTGGGGGTTTTATTCCTGTTATGATTCCGTCTTCCGTGTTCCATGTTTTATTACGAATCTGTGTGCTTTCCTTTGCTTTCTTCTGTTTTATATTACTTATGGGTGCCGTATTTATGTTATGTAATCTGCTTCTGTGCTTTACTATGTGTTTGTGTGGTATCTCGTGTCTTGAGCCGGGGGTCTATCGGAAACAACCTTTCTACTTCATCAGAGGTAGAGGTATGGACTGCGTACATCTTACCCCCCCCAGACCCCACTAGGTGGGAATACACTGGGTTTGTTGTTGTTGTTGTTGTTTGATCATATACTCGTATGAGTTGTGTAGTTTTCTTTTTTTCCTTTTTGGAAAAAAAGTTAAGCTTTCGGAATGAGAAGTACGAAAACCAGGCTTGAGAAGATGACGTTGACGTGCACATAGATCTTCAACTTTGAAGGATGGTTGGGTTGGTTGAGTAGTAGATCTCTCAAATGGAGTCTCCCCTTTGACACCCTAGCATACTTTCTCGGTGGAACTCGTCCTTCTAAGCTTGAACTTGTCCTACGGAGCTTGTCTAGTGTGGTTTACCTCTGGAGTATTTTGCGGGCTATTACAATAGTCCGTCCGATCTAGTTGCGCAGCATAAGGGCAAGTGAGGGTTCCTTGTGATAAAAAAGAAGTGAAAACAGGTCTGCAAAATTTGAGCAGAAGAAAATGACTAACTATTTTATGAATATCATTTTCAGATCTCTTATTTGTAAGGATATTTTTTATATAAAAAGTAAAATACATTCATGAAGATTTACAATTTGCTTCATGTCGATTTAGTAGATCCTTTTTTATTGAATTTATTCTATAGTTATTTGTCTAAAAAACAAAAAGTGACAAAACAAAGAGTTGGATCCAACAATTTAACCGGCGGATTGAACCTGATGTAAATAGAACATGCAAACTAATCTGGAGTTAAAACGCGCTACCATTGCGCCACAGATCCTAGATGTTAGTTTATTGAACCTAATAGATTGACATACTCTGAGCCTGCTAGGAAATATTCGATAATTGTTAAATCATTACACTATTCTTTTAAAATAGTCATACTTAGACGAAATTTTATCATGTATGAGATAATGCCACCTCATACTTGTATGGGGGCTCCATTAAATGACAAGTTTATATCATGGGTCGACCTCATTTAATTTCTTCTCTCTTTACCTACCACTCACTTCTCCCTCATTACCCTTACTGCATTGGAAAAAATATAGAAAGTAACAAACTTAAGACCTAAATTAAGAAAAATAGCAGCACTTTTATAAAATTACATTGTATAGGAAAAATAACATATGTTTAAGTGGGGTCTCCCACTTTGTGCGTCTTGGAAGTTACCATGTTTAACTTAGCACTTTTCACTCCACTTTCAATTAATCTCTTTTTTTTTTTAATTAGTTTTAACTTTACCTTGTTTCAAACCTCTTAGATTTCACTTTCATTTTTTTTCTTTCCTTACGTTTTCTCACGTTTTTATAAGGATTGTGTTTCACAAAATCAGCTAACTATTAAATTTCAGTTATTGCATGTTATCTATTCCACAATGTATTTTTTTTTATACTGTAAATCATTATCAAGGTCGTTTTTGAGGTTTTTATTTGTATAATTGTGGAGGTCTGCTCTAATGACATAACACACACCAAATACAAGATCAAATAGGAGTATACCACCTATCAATTTAGTGTCTGATAATGCACCATCATTTAGTCTTGGACTAACTCAAGATGAAGTTTTTAAAGTTGTTTCTACTCTTATACAGTCGAAGAAATCAATGAGTATCAAAGAGGTTAGGTCCAAGTATCGTAATGATCTAGAGAAGATGACCGAGATTATGAAAAAAAAATGATTGAAAAAAACTTCATCTTCAAAAGTCCCAAAATTACAAAGATATTAGAAAAAAAGGAAAGCAAAAGAAATTGGAGAGTCAAACAAAGTTCTAAATGATGATGTTGAAAACTCTTATGGTTATGAATCGGAAGAAGATAAAGAGGAAGAAGTATTTTTTTGTATATATGTATTTTTATTTACTGATATGTATTTAGAGACATTCTGATTGTTGAAATATACTTTTGGGGAATCTGAATGCTTAAATATACATCTTGGGGGAATATGTATGTATTTGTATTTTTTCAAATACATATGCATATTCAAATGTATTTTTAATATAATGTTGAATTCATATATGAACTATTCATGAAGAGGTGTTTATCTATGTATATTTTTTATTCTGTTATGTATTTAGAGAGAATCTGATTGTTGAAATATACATTTGGATTTCTGATTGCTTAAATATACATTTGGGGAATATGGACGTGTTTGTATTTTTTGAAATAAAAATACATATTTAACTATATTTTTAGTACAGTATATATAGGTTTAGTATATACAAATTTGTGTTTTTAGTCTGATTGCTTAAATATACATTTAGGAAATATGAACGTATTTGTATTTTTATATATACATGTGCACTTTATATGTATTTCTGTGTAGTGTTGGTATTATCTTTTTGGTTTGTTCAATATATATATACAGATTTATATGTATTTTTATAATGTGTTGAGTTTGTTTGTTATTTTTTACAGTGTACTAAGGTATAACTTTTTATTGTATAGGTGCCGCGTGATCATATATTCATGGCAAGAAAATTTTCAAAAGTTGTGATAATGATACCGAGGGAAGTTTTGAAGCAATATTAATGAAGGAGCAATACAAACATTTTTATGATAATAATATTATAGAGGATTTGCCTCAACAACCAAGTGGCAGCTTGTAAGTATTTTAATATACATATACCAAGTTTGTAAGTTTGTACAAAATATTTTCTAATTTATGATTTAATGAATTTTTGTCGAAATCGTGGACTGCATATGATTACATATGCAAAGTATCTTTCTTATGGTGAAGGCGTTCCTTCGGTTGAGTTTAATTTCAACATGGTTCGTACAAGATATGCTTTACTTTTTTAGGACTACGGTATGAGAAAACAAGAAGCTGAAGCCAAAAGTGACGACGAAGCACCATTGAGGTCTGTTAGGAAAAGCAAAATAACAAGTGTCACAGAAGTAATTGAAGTCTGATGATTAATGATTTTATTCTATTTTGTATTTGACAAAATTTAACTGGATGTTGATAGTAATTTAGTGTAGTAGTTTTTGACACTTATGTTCTGTTTTAGTATTTTGAAGTGAATGGAACTTTTTGATTTTAGTCTTTTATGTTGCATATATTTTCGATAATTATATAGTATGTGTTTTCTTCAATTGTCCAGTAATATTTCAAACGGATATACAGTAGTCACACATATTAATCAAATATTTAGCAAATACATTTAGCCAAATACATAAAAAACTATGTTGTTAACTGTAATGCCTAATACAAATAGATAATTATATATGTAACTATAAAAAAGAGGTAGAAATACATAAAGGCGACAAAATATATTTTTGAATACACAATTCTTGTAAATAATTATAGGCAACTGTGATTATGATTTAAGAGTTAATAACATTTTAAGCAAATACATATAGGTGATAAGTCGTCAATTTGACGACTTGCTAGCACCTTTTAAGTCTAAATTATCATTCTTTTCCATTGATTTGATGGTAATCTCTTACGTAATGCTCATTTATGTAGGTAAAAGCAAAAAAGAAAAGATCGGCTCAAGTCAATAAGAGGCCAAATGTGAAGGAAAAGAGTCATCCGCTTCGCATCCGCTTTGCATCTACTTTGGAGTTGTTTTTCATTTGCTCTCTATCTGCTCTCCATCCGCTTTGGAACCGCTCAAGCAGATCAAGAGTAAGGTGACAGTTTTGTAATTTTCATCAAATGTAGAGTTGGAGTTTAAAAAGAAGATTTTAGCTCATTTTTCAAGACCTAACTTTCATTTTTTATCTTAGCCTTCATCTTTTCAAGTTAGCTTTTATATTTTCATCCTAGAAGAAAATTGTACTAGTCTTGAGAGAAAATATATGTGAGTGATTCCCATAGAAAAATAGTAATTTTCTATTGGAGATTGATTGAAACTCCAAGTTTGAAACTACATTCTTTTTATTTCTCATGGATGAAGTCAATGACAACTTTGCTATATTTTTACCCTCTTTATTTATGAGTAGCTAATTCTAAATCTTGGGGTTATGCTTGCTTAGATTGTGGTAGTGCATGGGTGTTAGCTAATTATTCTCCTAATTAGTTATTTATGATAGGTGTTGCATTTATTCCATGATTTAACTAAGAGTTGGGGGTTGCAAACCCCAACCACCCTTGAACCCATGTCATTTTGAAAGAGGGGACATGGGTAAGGAATAAATGCAATCAATAACTTGATTCATTTTATTTAATCACATCTCTTAGACATAAGGATGTCAATTGAGGCAATATATGTGGAAACTTGTCACACTTGTGAGGTGTTCGAAAGAATCCATTTGTGAAATTTGGTGTTGTAATTGAAAGATTGACATAAATATATTGACATCTAGCCTATCCATGACTTTTAGCTAAAGTTGAATAAATTGTCAAGTATCCATGCATAAACCCACACCTATAATTGCATAACCCCAATACCTATTCTCAATTGAATTAACTCTTAGCATTTCTCAACGTCAAGATAGTGCTCTAAAATTGAAGTAATTGTTACTATAAACATATTCAAACTAATTCTCTCATTTTATATATATGTTAGTTTTATTCACATTGCGGGTCACCTTTTAGTAGACTATCAACACTCTTGAGTTTTGAATTCCATGCTTTCACTCCTTGTGGATTCGATCCTAACCTAAGTTGGGTTATTATATTGACAACAATCGCTTACACCCATTCTAGAGTATAATTTGAGCATTATCAAAAATGACGCAGAGAGTGAAACATAGTTTTCACTTTAGTAGTGTTTTTAATTACTTTGGGTTAGCCGTAGTATTTTATTTTGCATTGTTTGATGTTTTTGTTCTATATCAGGTGCGTATAATAGTATACACGATACTATGAGTCAACACGGTAGTAATGCCGGGATGATTGATGGGTATTTTGAGGACGAGGATCACCTTGGTGATGCAGGCCAAGCTAGTGCTATTCTTATTCCACCGATAGACGAAAATATAGTATTTCACGTCACTAGTGTGATGATTCATTTGCTTCAAATGAAAGGGTTATTTGGAGGCCAAGAACATGAGGATGCTAATCTACACTTGATGAATTTTATTGAGGTGTGTTCTCCATTTGACATACCCCACATATCTCAAGAGTCAATCTGATTGCATATTTTTCCATTCTCTTTTATGGAAGAAATGGTCTTATGGTTGCAGTCTTTGCCTACGGGGTCTATCACTTCATGGGTTAGGATCACACAGATATTCTTGGAAAGATACTTTCCTCCTTCTCGGATGTTGTAACTAAGGGATGAAATCACCAATTTTTTCTAACTTAATGGCGAACCATTATATAAGGCTTGGCAACGATTCAACAATAAGTTAATGAAATGTCCAAATCATGAGGTTTCAAATAAAATGCTCCTTTAAATTTTCTATAGGGCATTGGATCAATTGAACAAGATGGTAACTGATAATGCGGTCAGCGGTTCTCTTATTAAACTATCGTATGGTATTGCGTCAACTTTATTAGATCAAGTGACCAAGAAAAGTAAAGAGTGACACACAAGAGATACTGAGGTGGACGTGGTGGCTCCCTCCGTATATTTTGTGATTCAAGATCAAAATAAAAAGGATGAAAAAAGAGATGTAAATATGGCTAAAGTGATGACACAACTTAATCTTCTCACTAAGCATATGATGGTAGCTCCTTCTAAGGTGGTTAACACCGTTGCTTATAAGAGTGCTCGAGCTTATGATGGTGAGGAAATGGAGTCCCTTGATAAAGAAATTCAATTCTTGTCAAACCAATTGGGAGTTTCCCGCCCTTCCTATCAAAGACAAGGTGGGAATCAAGGTTAAAAGGAAAAAAATCATAATAGAGATTAGTGTGATTGAGATCATGATAAAGATTGGGATTGGAGAGATAAAGAGAGAGATTATGATCGGTACATGCCTCTACATGATCGGGAAAAGGGTAAACAGTCAAGTTCCATTGACCCGAATAAGCTAAAAAATGAAGATGTCCTTGCTTGAATTTTAATGGGTGTTGAGGGGACCAATAAGATGGCGAGAGATATGATAGGTGACTTCTCACAACTCAATCAAATGGTGACATCTCACTCGGCCTCTATCAAATAACTTGAAACTAAATTAGGACGAATCTCGGCACAACTTAATGCAAGACCAAAGGGTGGATTGCCTAGTGACATGGTTTTCAATCCTAAAAATGATGCTCATATCATGGCTATTGTCACTAGGAGTGGTCAGACTCTTGGTAAAGATGTTGTTGATCTTGGTGAAGACCCCAATGAAAAAGGAAATACAGAACAAGCCAATGCAAAGAAAAAATGGCTGGAAGAGCCAAATGATGATGATCCAAAGCTTAATGAGACAAGTGTTGGAAGGCCGAACGTAGTTGAGGAAAATATTGAGAGTGAGAAATCTCCTAAGGTGGTTGATGATGATACTCCAAAACCAGATGAAACTCCAATTATTCCATTGCCACAAATCAACATTCCTCCCCTATTACCACAAAGGCTCAAGAAGAAGGATAATGATACCAAGTTCAAGAAGTTTCTTGTGAAATTTAGCAATTTATCGGTGAATATTTCTTTGCTAGAAGCTTTACAAGAAATGACCGAGTATGCTAAATTTATGAAGAACTTGATTACAAAGAAGCGAGTCAGGGATTTTGAAATAATTGAGGTAACCCACATTTATAGTGCTATAAAGTCTAGCACAATGATGGTGAAGAAAGAAGATCCGGGTGCATTTACTATTCCTTGCACTATCGGGTTGTACAAATTTGGAAAAACATTGAGTGATCTTGGGGTAAGTACTAATTTGATGCCATTTTCCGTGTTTTGAAAGTTAGGCTTGGGTGATCCTAAGCCTACCACTACGAGGCTTCTAATGGCCGATCTTTCAATCAAAAAGCCTGTTGGTGTGTTGTATGATGTTTTGGCAAAAGTTGACCAGTTTATCTTTCTGGCCGACTTCGTTATTCTTTATTGTGAGATTGATCATGAGGTCCCAATCATTCTTGGTAGACCATTATTGGCTACCGGAAGGGATTTAGTGGATGTGGAATGTGGGGAGATAAAATTTTGGGTGAACAATAAAGAAGTATCCTTCAATGTGTGCAAGTTCATAAAGTAACCGATGGACTTGCAAGTTGCGTCCGTAATTGATGTGATAGATGATGAAGTGACTAACACCATAGAAGTAAAACTTGTGGATGACCCCTTGGTGGGTGTACCTTGGGATTGAGGTGGTGGAAGAATATGATGAGGTGGTTGCTTAATTTAAGGGTCTTGGATTTTATACCAAGAATCCGACGAAATTGGAACTTGATTTGAAAAATCGTGAGAGTCCACCCACCAAGCCATTTATTATTGAACCACCTCAATTCGATCTTAAACCGTTACCATACCACCTCCAATATGTTTTCTTGGGTATGGATAATATATTGCCAATTATTATTGCGGGTGATCTTGAACCTTGTCAAGTGGATTCCTTAAAATCAATTGTGAAAAAGTTCATTCGTGCTATCGGGTGGACTATAGCGAACATTATAGGCATTGCTCCCAGAATTTTCTCTCATAAAATCAAGTTAAGTGTTGATCATGTTCCTAGTGTCCAAATGATACTAAATCAACCGATGTAAGAGGTGGTCAAGAAGGAAATCATTAAGTGGCTTGATGCGGGAGTTGCCTACCCAATTTCCTAATAGCACGTGGGTGAGTTCGGTCCAATGGATTCCCAAGAAGGGCGGCATGACAGTGGTCCCAAATGAGAATAATGATCTTATACCTATGCGTCCGATTACGGGTTGGAGAGTGTGTATGTATTATCGTAAATTGAACTCATAGACCGAGAAAAACCACTTTCCCATGCCCTTTATAGATCAAATGTTGGATAGACTAGCCGGTCGAGGTTGGTATTACTTTCTTGATGGTTACTCGGGGTACAATCGAATTTGCATCACCCCGGAAGATCAAGAAAAGGCCACCTTCACTTGTCCCTATGGTACATTTTCTTTTAAATGCATGCCCTTTGGGTTATGCAATGCACCAGTCACATTCCAATGATGCATGTTGTCCATTTTTGTGGATATAGTAGAGGATTCAATGGAGGTTTTAATGGATGACTTGTCCGTGGTTGGGGATTCATTTCATTCTTTCCTTGCTCACTTAAGTAAAGTCCTTAAATGATGTGTGGAGACTAATCTTGTTTTGAATTGGATAAAATGTATCTTTATGGTCAAGGAAGGCATTGCTCTAAGCCATAAAATTTTGGGAAAGAGCATCTAAGTTGATCAAGAAAAAGTTGACGTGATTGCTAAGTTACCCCCATCGATCTCCGTGAAGGGCGTTAGAAGTTTTTTTTGGTCATTTCGGGTTCTGTCGACATTTTATTTAAGGATTTTTTGAAGATCTCTCATCCTTTTTGCAAGCTCCCTGAAAAGGAGGCAAAATTTGAATTTGATGGTGATTGTGTACAGGCGTTCAATTGTCTCAAGGAACTCCTTGTGCGGCTCATATCATATTAGATTCGGATTGGTTATTTCCCTTTGAATTAATTTGTGATGCAAGTAGTGTTTCTCTAGTTGCGGTTTTGGGCCAAAGAAAAGAGAAGTTGTTCTACCTAATTTACTACGCAAGCAAGACGTTGAATGATTGTAATACCCATTATTTCTCCAGCTCAGTTTAACCCTCAGTATATGAGTATTCCTATATAAAATTTTTAAAATACATAGAATTTTCTAGTTTAGAGCTTACAATTGCGTAGGAAATTCAGTCAGCTTTATAAAATTTGGCCAAATTCGAAACTGGGTGAGAAGTAATAGCATATTTTGTAAAACAGTGTGCCACCTTATGTAGCACCGCATCGCGAAGACCAGCCAAATGGCAATTGTCAGTTTCCAATGAGCCAACGTGATAATCCCACATTACGGAGCAGTGCCAGTTCCTAATTAGCATTTTCCAGTAAAACTCTGCGATAACGGTGTATTGTGCTAAGGCCCAATTTTGGAATTGTCAAATTCCAGTGAGGCCCCGCAATAGTGCCGCATCGCGCCATGAGCCAATTTCCCAATCGTCCCTTTTTGAACAATTCCAACCTAGTTTCTAGTGGCTCACCGCTATGCCACCGCATCGCGGTGAAGCCCAAACTCGGGATATTTTAGTGACAAAATTTAACTCCTTTCCAGGGGTAATTTGGTATTTTCCCATGACCCAGATTAATCTTAAACACGAAATTAACCCCTAAATAACCTAATTACATCATTATTCGCTCAATTTCTCCTAAATTAAATCATTCTCTCTAAAAAAGGGCAAAGCCCTAGCTTCAAGAATCAAGAACAATCCTCAAGCAATCCTCTAAGAACCTTCAAGAATTAATCTTCTCAGGTATGTTAGGTGTTCATCCTTGGTTTCCTTTAACCCATGGAGTCCAAAAACCCTATTTAAACATACAAGTTTATATATTTATGATTTCTATGCTTGAAATAGATTTTATTATGTTCAAGATATTAATTGGGTTCAATTCATGATTTAATTACAAGTTTCATGAAGTAAGAATAGTTTATATGGGGAAATTATATGAATTGCATGCTAAACCCTTGAATTTAAAATTGATTATTGTATTCATGATGTTCATGTGTTGACTAATATTATGTGAAATAACCATGCTCCCCAAGTGTTTAATAAAATGCTTATGTGAATTAACTAGTGAAAGCATGACATGTTATTATGTGATCCCATTCATGCAGAAGCTCATGTATATTAAGTGTTTGACAAAATGTTTAAATAAATATATTGTGAACAAGAAACTAGTGTTATGCTTTCAAGGTCATGCCATGCTTTACTTTCCATGCCATTGAGTCCTGGGGGTATTCAATACCTGAAAATCTAGCTGTTTACCTAGACATACAGTAGCTTCAGAATAGTCTTAGCAATGTCATGGTTAGTAGTACTCAGTCAGTACAAAACTCAGTTAATCTCAATGAACTCAGTCCAGTTCAGTCAGTTAACATGATCAGTAACAGTTCAATTGGGCCTAGTATAGTTTAATGATCAGTTTAGAGTCTATTCAGTTGGGAGTAGGATTCAGCACCGAGTGAACCCAAGGATGGGGGTTCACCTGCCAGTAGAGGGTGTGATTCTTAGAAGTAGTCCTTGCATTCCAAAACTACGTAGCTAGCTTAGGTTAAGACATCAACATGAAAGTTGAGGGTTGATGAGGTGTTTTTACCTGCTAGTTGAGGGTACCACCATTCTCATTCAGGGAACCTGCCAGATGCGGATGACTCTTCAGCTTGTCTTTACCCGTGGAACGGTAATGATATCCTTTCAACTGGGGTTACAGGTTGGACCCTAGTTATATTATTTGGGGCATGTCGGTTAGATGATTACCTCCCACAGTTTCAGTTTCAGTCTCAGCATAGAACACAATTTAGTTCTATAGAATCAGGACTGTCAGACACAGTCACTCAGTATCAGTAATTCAGTTATCAGTAATGTCAGATATTAGTTACTCAGTATCAGAAATTAGTACTTAGCTTCAGTAAAAGCTCAGACACAATATACATGTATATACACAGTATTGCATACTCAGTATTTTATAGTAGTTCCAGTTATCCATGTATTCTTATTTAGTTACTCTATATCATTCAGTCAGTTACTGTTCATGCATATAAACCCCTGCATTCATCCTTACCTCATCTAGCATACCAGTACATTCCACGTACTGATGCATACTTTCTCTTTGTGCTATGATGTCTTATATCATAGGTTCAGATGCCCAAGTTCCTGACCGCGTATAAATAGATTTAGATAACAGCAGTAGATTCAGTAGTGAGTCTTCATCTATTGAGGATATACTTTTATTTCAGTATTTTCAGTAGCTTCAGTATGTTAGTAGTCGAATTTAGTTGGGGGTTTATCCCATCAACTCCACATTCAGACAGTTTAATTAGAGGCTTTTTAGATAGTTTTTGGTTTTGAAAATGTCATTATCAGATGTTATTATTACTTTCAGTATTCAGATTTTGAACCTTATGGCATTTCAACCTAACTTTTACATTATTGCAGTATCACTATACAGTTCTCAGAGTAAGTACCAGTCATGGGTTAGCTTGTGGTCCTTGGGGATCGTATGCACCGTGCGGCATTCGGGTACAAACTCGGGGCATTACAATGATGCTCAACTTAATTATACGATTACAAAATAAGAGTTATTAGCAGTGGTGTATGCGTTCGAAAAGTTTCAGGCCTATTTATTGGGCTTAAAAGTGGTTTTACACATGGACCACACCACTCTTAAATATCTCATGGAAAAGAAGAATGCAAAACCTCGGTTGATTAGGTAGATATTGCTCTTTCAAGAGTTTGATTTTAAAGTAAAGGATCGAAAGGGGTGTGAAAATCAAGTAGCCGACCACCTTTCTCTCCTTGAATCCAATCATGAGAAGTTGAGCGAGATTAATATTGATGACACCTTTCCTAATGATCTAGTCATGTCACTTTTGAGAAATATTACACCTTGGTATGCAAATTATGCTAACTATATTATGAGCGGTGTGCTTCCCAACGAGCTTAATCATTATTAAAAGAATCAGTTCCTATTTGATGTGAGAAAGTATTTTTGGGATGAAACATTCTTGTTTAGGGAGTGTGTGGATGGTATGATCCATCAGTGTGTGATGGACGCAGAAATGAGAGATATCCTTAAAGCTTGTCACTCTTCCCTGTTCGATGGTCATCATGGTGGGATCCGAATAATCGCTAAGGTTCTTCAAAGCGGATACTATTGGACTACACTTCATAGAGATGCTTATAAGTTGGTCAAAACATTCAATCAATGCCAAATGCATGGTGGTGTTTTGGTTCTTTGTTTAATAAGTATGGGGTGAGGCATAAGGTTGCTACTCCTTATCATCCTCAAACTAGTGGACAAGTTGAAGTTTCAAACCATGAAATCAAGTCCATTATTGAGAAAACCATTAATGTTGGCCGTAATTGAAAAAGATAACTCGATGATGCTCTTTGGGCATATAGAATGGCTTATAAAACTCCTATTGGTATGTCCCCCTACCAATTGGTGTTTGGGAAGGCTTTTCACTTACCAATTAATTTGGATTTATGAGCTTTGAGGAAGTTGAATATACATTGGAAGGACACTTTAAAATCGATGGTGAATCAGCTTCATGAGTTAGAAGAGTTTTAACTCAAAGCATATAAAAGCTCCGTGTTATATATAGAGAAGATGAAGAGGTGGAATGATGCTAAAATATTAAAGTGAGAGTTTCATATGGGTAATGATGTGCTCCTCTTCAATTTAAGATTGAAACTCTTTGCGGGGAAGCTTAGATCGAAGTTGTCGGGTCTGTTCGTGATCTCAAATGTTTATTCTAGTGGAGCTATTGATTTGGAAGATCACGAGAAGAAAAATTTTTGGTAAATGGTCAACGATTGAAGCACTATCATACGGGTAGACCCGGAGCGACTAAGGTTGAGTCGTTTCGCTTCAAAGATCCAAAATGATGAGTAAATGATGTCATGCCAAGATTATAACTAAGGCGCTTCTTGGGTGGCAACCCAAGGTTTATTTTTGATATTTTTAATACTAATTTTAGCTTAGTTTTGATTGATACAGGTAATATCATAAAATTTGGATGCGAAAAGGTAGGTGCGGAGGATCAAAAGTGAGCCCCGAACCAGGAGTTTTGTTAAAAAAACATGTACCAAGCTGGAATAACTTGCGCTTAACCTGCTTGAGCAGGTCAGCTGTAGGTGCAAGGCATATAAGAATGCATAGCAGGCTATTTTCACCGAAGAAAACTGCCTTGACCTGCGCTGGACTTGCTGCAGTAGTCCAGTTGTAGGCCAGGCACATCTTTGATGCAAGAGGCCTGGAATTAAAGCCACAGAGCTGGTGTTTACTTTTTGACCTATGCTGAAACTGCTCAAGCAGTCCAGGTACAGGTCTATCACACCTTAGACACACATCAAGCTTCTACAAATTGCCACAACCTGTGCTAGACCTGCTTAAGCTGGCCAGCCGCAGGTGCAAAGCACTTGGCGCACAAGTCACTTTAAAAATAGTGGGTGTCTTCAATATGGGTTGGATTTTATGGGGATGACTCGACCCGGTCAGCCCAAAGTCATTTAAACACTTAAAATAATGCCAAAAACAGTAAACACTAAAACTTTCTCATTACAACTCCATCTCAACGACTCCTTTCTGTCACCGCAACATTCTCTCTTTCTTTAACAACAATTGAATCAACAAGAATTAAGATAATTCTTTTGGACTTGTGGTTCATTCTTCTCTCTTAAATTAATTTAAAGGTATTCTCTCTTTTGTTTTTGTTTTTGAATTCTCTTAAGAATGGACATAATGCCTCATACGTCATGATGGTTGGTCATTTAAATTTGATTTTTGTGTGCTTATTGGGATGATTTATACTTATTGGAATAACTATGTTGGCATGGGTGCCTTATTTCACTTGTTTGATTATTGATAATCTTTTAAATGAAACTAGTGCACTATGTGTTTGACAAAATATCCATTAATCCTTTCTTGCTTTATTTATGTGGTGGGTGGCTCAAGTAGGATAGTATGAGCCGCTTGTGTGTTTGTTAGCATGTGTTTGTTGAAATGACAATAAGAGAGGAATGTCTTGTATGCTTGTAATGGTCAATTTGATTTTCCTTAGGGCATAATGTGGTCATTTTTTATGCATCATTTTGAGTCCAATTGATCTTTAAAATGAAATATGTCATTGGTTGAGGGAGCTTGTTGAGAAATATGATATCCATGGTTTTTGTTGGTCACTATGCCTAACCAGGAGACATGAGCGCTTGCCTTGCCTTATGATAGATTGGATGACATCATTCCTAAGGGTATTGGTCATTTTTGTTTCCATTAGAGGTTATGGATGTCCTATGAGCTAGTTTTGTAAAATATGAAGAATGTGAGATAATTTAGATCCCAAATAATTAAGTGTTGTAATGAATGAATCCCATGGTCTCTAATGATGAAGTTACCCTGCAACTATCAAACAAACATTTTCTTTTCTTACCTTTAATTTTCTTTCTTAACATACAAAATTACAAAAACATGTTTTACTTTTTCTCTTTTGTTTTGGTTTTGTTTAGTTTCTTTCTCATAGGTATGTATCCAAGGAAGAACTTTCCACGAGAAGATAGAAAGGGTAATGCCCCGGATAAAGGCATAAAAAAAGCTACTTTTGCAAGGGGAAAAGAACCAATCTCCAAAGATAGTCCGAAAGTCCTGAATATTGAAGCTACCATTGATCGTACATGGGAGATTGGAAGGAAAGCGGATCAAATTCAATTTAGTGTGGATGGTGTGTAGGAGTTGTACGTTGATTGGGTAACTACTCGGGGCTTCAATCCCTAGATGGTCTTTAGAATGAAGGGAGTTGACACCCATTTCTCTGAAATTCGTCGAGGTTAAAAAATGGGTATGGGAACTCTTCACGGATATGACGTATTCCACTCACCCACTATGCTACTTCTCAAAAATTGTTCTAGAATTCTATGCTTTCTACGTTGTTCTGTTCAACGAAAAAAAATATAAAATGCCAATTGTCAAACAACCGTGTCTTGAGAGTGTATTAGTTCGAGGAGTGGAAGTCCTTTGCACGGCCTCGGAGATCAATGTGCTCTATTTTTCTTGTGACTTAGATTCCGTGGTGAAGTGCAAGAAGATGATATTTGGCGAACATCAAAGTTTTTTGTGGCTTTCTAAGGTAATTGCTAAGGGCCTTCCTCCATGGTCTAATGGTGTAGGTCAAATCAAGAGGAGAGATCTTTTGGTTCAAGCAAACATTGGCTTAGTTTTGTAGGTAACCATCTACTCCCCTCAACAAATGACCAAGATGTCATGATTTATAGGGCTATAATTATCGGATGCATCATGGATAAAATTATTATCAATCTGGGAGAGTTGATAGAGAGATGATGAAGTTAAGGTCAAAGCAACCGGGCACTTTATTGCTCTTTTTGAGACTCATATCTATGCTTTTCCTTAAGTTCAAAGTCCCGCTACTCTCTAAGATTGATAGAAGGATTATATGCACTAGAGTCATTGATATCACACATTATAAGGATGAGGATAACCCTACGGGCATAAAGAGAAAAGCTTTGGTTTTGGTAGACTCGAGTGCAGAAGGGTTGTTGAGCTTAGAGGGAATTAAGATCCCTCCAAATTATACACTTGATACTTAGACTCATTCATCATCAAGCACCGCACCACCACCTCAGCCCACACAATTGGTATATCCTTCTTCGATGACGTTTGCCAAGGTTACTTCCATGATTTTAGCAAACAATGCTACTCTTACCTGATAGGTGGCAGGCATTCCTTAATTTATTCAGGCTGCTATAGCACCTCTACGTGCCCGCATAGCAAAGTGTTTGTAACACCCCGAGTCTAGTACCCCAGATGCTTCACGGTGCTCATAATCCCAAAGGATCACAAGCTAACCCTTAACTGATACCTGTAACTGAGCACTGCATAATATACTAAAAAATATGGGAAACTGGTGGAAACTTTCCATAAGGTTCAATACTAAAGTAAAACTGAATAAAGTTTAACAATATCAAAACTAAAACAAATGTCTGAAAAACTAGACTGAAAGCCTTTAAACTATCTGAATTGTAGAGTTGATGGGACAATCCCCCAACTAACTCCATCTACTGAAGAATACTGAATATAATACAATATAATGAAATAAGAGAACCATCCTCAAATGATGAGGACTCACTGCTAAGTCTACTGCTGTTGATTGAGTCTGAACTACTAAGGGTGCTCGATATCTCGTGCTCATGAACCTATGGTATAAGACACCATAGCACAAGAAAAAAGTATGCATCAGTACGTGAGAATGTACTGGTTTCCTAGATGGGGTAAGGATGAATGCAAAGGCTCATATGCATGAACTATACTGACTAAATAATCTGAGTATGCTGAATGAGAATACACGGATGAATGCATAAACTATAATTGAAATCATAGTGACACTGAATACTGAGTCCCGAATACTAATTTACTAACATCTAAGTTTACTAATGCTGGGATACTGAATAACTGAATCTATTGATTTTGATATCTGAGGTTACTGAAACTGATTAACTATATCTGAGAGCAGTCCTATTCATAGGTGAACTTTGAATCCACTGATAATGCTAATGAGTGATTATATCTAACAGTCCTGAATCTGAGCTACTGAGCTGAGTTCTTTTACTGAGACTGATTCTAAAATTGAGACTGTAAGAGGTAGTCAACTAACCAACATACCCCAAATCTGAACTAGTGGGGTCCAACCTATAACCCCAGATGAAAGGGTGTTAGTACCATTCCACGGGTAAAGACAACTGCTATGGGGTCAGTCCTAATCTAGCAGATGACCCCTGAGATCAGTCCTCTACTAATCGGTGATCCCGGAGTATGTAAGTCCTATCTAACGGGTGACATCTCATGCCTACGTTGGCTACATAGTTTTGGAACTTAGGGATTGCTTCTAGGGATCTCAGTCCTATCTAGCGAGTGAACCCCCATCCATAGGTTCACTCGATTCTAAATCCTACTCCCAACTGAATGACATTGAACTTTCCTACTTCATACTAGGCTTGACTGAGCTATTACTGATCATACAACTTAACTCAACTAAACTGAGTAACTGAGTTTTCCTAAGTTTTGTAACTAACTGAGTTCTACTGATTATGGCACGACTGAGATTATCTTAAACACTGACACTGGCTCTAGGTAGTAGCTAAATTATCGGGTATTAAACACCCTCAGAACTTGATAGCATAAGCAAGAATAAAACATGGCAAGTCTTGAATAACATGACGATATTCTATCATTCATAATACTATCAATGAGGCATCTCTTCAAGCACTTGAAAGTCATAAACTTATGCATGGATAGGAATGCATACAAATGTCTCATAACTCATTCACTAAAGCCTTTCAACAAATACTTATCATGCATTATCTTGTACATAAATGGGGAATACATGTTTTACATGCTATAACGACACTACTTCATTCATATAGGCATTTAATCAAACATATAGGAAGCATGCTTTGGTTATACAATAATTACCACATCTAAGTATCATGGCTATATTAATAAACTTGCAACTTGAAGGGTTTATCATGAATATTATGCAATTCATCACATACTAGGTTCAAATCTTAAAACTCATAATCTAAAACATGAATCAACCCCCAACAACAACATAAACATGAATTTAATTCACATAAATCATGAAGACTCATAAAAATATAATATTTGAATTTAAAAAAGGATTCTTGAACTTCATGGGTGGAAGGGACCCATGAATCAATATCTAACATATCTTAGTTCTTGATTCTACAAAGATTGACGATGGAATTTCTTGAATTTGGATCTTCAATTGAAAACCCTAAGCGTGTTCTTGAGGAAAATTGAGAGAAAACTAGTACATGTGGGTAAACAATGTCTGAATCTTGTGTTATAGGTTTATATAAGAGTGGGAAAAAGACTGAAATAACCCTGAGGTCACAGCTGTTTTAATGACTGATAAGGGGGTACTGATGCGCTGGTCGACACAGCGCGTCGATGGCATCGACACGATACTCGATGCTTCATTCCATGATCACGTTAAGTGTCAGTACTTTTGACTGGAAATCCTAGAAGAATATTGGCCAACGTAATAGGCGACGCGGCGCGCTAAGATCGCGTTGGTCAACTATTTTGGCACTGAAACTTGGTCTAAATGAGGTCCAAAAAATCCAAAACTCATCTGGAAACCCCTATTGACATTCTTGAGCATGGATTAACTTAAATATTAGATATTTATAGACGTATAGGTCACGAAATAAGAACTTCAACTTTCAAAGGCTAAAATAGACTAAGTCTTACACTCAGCTTAAATTTTCTAAGTGTTGGAGTTTCTTTTGACATGATTTAAAGAGTTTTAACGACTAGAAAAATTAGCGGGGTCTTACAATTATAGTAAAGAGTGGCGACGCTTGAGGCGAGGTGAGATTGTGTAGGGGTGACATCTGTGAGGTTAGACCTTGATAGTTTATGGGTGGATTTTCACTTTGGACAAGCCTCCTTCGATCTTGATGAAGCTCAACAGGTTGAGCTTGCCTTGTAATTATCCAGGGATGATGAGCATGCATGGATGATTAGGGATAGTTCTAGCACTTGACATGATGATGAGTCACCCTTTATAGTAGACTCGTTAAGGAACCCAGTCTGATGAGTTTCATATAAAGACAGTGCGATTAGTCATCGATAGGGATTCGAGCGCTTAGTGCACTACAGGGAGTCTCTACCTTCCTCTACTCTTATTTACTTTTATATTAGGGACAATGCAATGTCTTTAGTGGTGGGTGGGGCATTTTAATGATTTGTTTGATGATTGGTACCTGCTGTTTCACTTTATGCCATTTGGTTGGACAGATTATATGGACATACTCTATGTTGTTACTTCGATATTTGTGTTTACACGCTATATTTTGTCATGTTTATTTACTTTAGCCCCGGTGGGGATTGTTTTGTTTTTGTTTCTTTATTATTATTTTACATTGCTTTGGATGAGCCCTCATATGGCATTTTGATAATAATGTCAAATATTGTATTCTTGTTGTTGAATTTGTGTCATGCGCTTAATATAAATATGATATCCGATTATGCGCATTGCTATTGTTGCCTTTTATATATACGTATATAATAAACTCCAAGAGTTTTCTTTGAAACTCGATTCTTTTCTAAGGAGCAAAATTTTATTTTCTCTTTCTTTTGATCTTTTATTGTTATTTTAGTTTAGTTTCTTTGTCGAACTGAGTGATAATTCACCCATGAGGGATAACGAGGCAACATCCTTAGGTGAAGTATCAAGTCATTTTGATTAATTAGGAAGAAGTTAAAATTTGAAAATATCCAAAATGTCATTGGCAAGGAATGAAATGTTCTTGACAAAAACAGAAAATATAGTAAGATTAAGAATTTTTTGAGCTTTCTTTTGAGTGGGACTATTAAACTCAATTTTGACTCTCTATTTACAAGGATGAATTGTTGACTCGGAGTAACTTTTTAGTGTATGAGTACGATGCCATGAGTAGTGAGATTTTTGAATAATTTTTGTACATATGTGTAGTCTAGAACTTTCCCTGAGTATATTCAAAGCAAAATTCTAGTCAAGCTTGGTTTGGGGGATGATCCAATCCCCTTTTTGACTCGTCACATAGCCAAATTCCCACCTTAACATTGTTCCCTAGTTAACCCATTTGAGCCTTTTTGCCCATCTTTCTTTCTTATTGTAATGATAACTATGCTAAAACACCTAAATGTTTTTGAAAATCTCTATTTTGGCACTTAACCTCCTTTGATGTGTTGTATGATTCTAAATAATAAATTATAGGCGAAAGCCTAAATTTAGGGGTGTTGTGTATTTAGGAGAAGATGATCAAAGAAAATACAAGAAAGCTGTATGTAAGGTTGTCAACGCATGTGCTTAAAAAACAAGAAATGTGCTTGATGATAAAGTTGAATAGCCTAGATCATAGAACTTGAAAAAAATATTGGATAAGTGAGGGGCTAAGAAGGACTTATAGGTAGAAAAACTCTTGAAAAAGTCAAAGAAGTGAATAAAGAAAATAGTGGCTTTGAATTATTTTGTAAATACTAATAAAAAAAGGGAAATATGGGAAATGATGTCAAGGAGGATAAGGTGAATACTTTGAAAATATTGGGATAAAAGGGATTGAGAAATTGCATTGAAGGAGGTATTTTAGTCACTTGATCCATAGATATTATTTTCCTCACTTTAAACCTTCATCTTGACCCGCAAGACCTTGGTGATTCTAAACTAGGTAAGTCTACATTAGTGGCAAAAAACATAAAGGGCAAGCCTATGGTTCTAATCATTGTACTTGAATTTTCTGCGAGAGTGAGTTTGAATTCTTTCATTATTTGAGCTCCTTTAGAAATCTCAATGTCTTTTGTGTGTGTGTAGAGCTACTTTGGAGTAGAGGGAGAAATCTTACTCTCAATTTGGGTAAATGGGTGAAGTAAGTTGCATTGTGAAGATTGAGAATTTTTTAAAGATCTTGTATCTTATCTTAAGATTCTTTGTTATTTGGAAAGTTCCTTTAATACAAACTTGCATCCTTGCTACATAAATATGTGCTTATTGAAAAATTTTGGTTTACTTATTGCCATGATATCTCTGGGAAGTGTTTGTAGAGTTTTGTTAACTTATTCCTTTAGTATAGAATTATTTTGGGTGTATTTGAGTTAAATACCATATCTCATTGAATTATTCTTGGTTTCTTGAGGACAAGCAATAGTTTAAGTTTGGAGGGTTGATAAGTTGTCAATTTGACGACTTTCTAGCACCATTTAAGCCTAAGTTATCATGATTTTCCATTGATTTGATGGTAATCTCTTACTTAATGCTCATTTATGTAGGTAAAAGTAAAACGAGAAGATGGCCAAATCATTCAAGTCAACAAGAGGCCAAATGTGAAGGAAAAGAATCACCCATTTCGTATCCGCTTTGCATCTGCTTTGCATATACTTTGGAGATGCTTTTCATTTGCTCTCTATCTACTCTCCATCTGCTTTGGAACCACTCAAGCATATCAAGGTGGCAGTTTTATAATTTTCATCAAATGTAGAGTTGGAGTTTAAAAAGAGGTGTTTAGCTCATTTTTCAAGACCTAACTTTCATTTTTTATCTTAGCCTTCATCTTTTCAGGTTAGCATCTATCTTTTAATCCTATAATAAGATTGCACTAGTCTTGAGAGAAAATATATGTGAGTGATTCCCAAAGAAGAATTAGTGATTTTCTATTGTAGATTTTTTGAAACTCCAAGTTTGGAACTACATTCTCTTTATTTCTCATGGATGAAGTCAATGACAACTTTGGTATATTTTTATCCTCTTTATCTATGAGTAGCTAATTCTAAATCTTTGGGTTATGCTTGCTTAGATTGTGGTAGTGCATGGGTGTTAGCTAATTATTCTCCTAGTTAGTTATTTGTGATGGGTGTTGTATTTATTCCATGATTTAACTAAGAGTTGGGGGTTGCAAACCCCAACCACCCTTGAACCCATGTAATTCTTGAAAGAGGGGACATGGATGAGGAAAAAATACAACCAATAACTTGATTCATTTTATTTAATCACATCTCTTAGACATAAGAATGTAAATAGAGGTAATAGATGTGGAAAATTGTCAAACTTGTGAGGTATTCGAAAGAACCCATTTGTGAAATTTGGTGTTGTAATTGAAAGATTGACATCAATACATTGATATATAGCCTACCCATTACTTTTAACTAAAGTTGGATAAATTGTCAAGCACCCATGCATGAACCTACACCTAGAATTGCATAACCCCAAGACCTATTCTCAATTGAATTCACTCTTAGCATTTTTCAATGTCAAGATAGTTCTCTAAAATTGAAGTAATTATTATTATAAACACATTCAAACTAATTCCCCCATTTTATATTTATGTTTGTTTTATTCACATTGCGGGTCACCTTTTTAGTAGACTATCAACACTCTTGAGTTTTGAATTCCATGCTTTCACTCCTTATGGATTCGAGCCCAACCTAAGTTGGATTATTATATTGACAACGAACACTTACACCCATTCAAGAGTATAATTTGAGTGTTATAAATAGGTCACCATATTTGAATAATGAATATTTAGCAAATACATTTACCCAAATACATATAATATTATGTATTTTAAAGTCATTGTTAATATTAGGCAAAAGCATATGTATTTTTCAAACAAAGTTAGAAATACATAACTGTATTATTTATTCTCAATTATAATATACTATAGTAAATGAAAGATAAATGTCATTAAACACATTTAACAAATGAGTTCAACATTATGAAAAGTGTAAAAAAAAATTATAAAGGAAGAAAACATCAGAACAAATGTATCATTTACGCTATTTCCTACACGAACGCCTATTATGACCTTTAAACGTACAAGCACTACATGAATTGATATTCTTCTATCCAAACATATTCTTTCACGATCTTTCTTTGGAGGTCTTTCAGGAGGTCATTTGTATTTTGGAGGCAGTACTATTTTACCAAGTATGCTATCTGGAATTATCCAATCATCTTTATTTCGTAAAGGATAAATTAAAATATCATATGTTCTCAATACTGCTTTTGTCTTATATAGATCAGAGAAATATGGTCCCTTTATAAAATTCTTGCTATCCAAGACTTCACAAGCATGTGCACATGGTATCTCATTCAGTTGAAATGGGTGACAAGAACATATTGTTTCCTTGAGGCAAATAAGAAAATGATTTTCTTTGTCATGCACCGTGTAGACATACTCTGTGGCTGGTACAACCTGATAATATTTTTTATAAAATAAATTTTAAAAAGTCAAAATGCAAATATCTATATGTATTGCTACAAACAGATGCAAACTATATATTTGTTTTTTCGAAAGCATACCTGCACAATGCAATTAAACATATTGCTTATTGCATATGTATTTTACAAAACATTGATTACTTTAGATTTTTTTAAAGCACATACGCGCATATCTATTTATAAATACAACTAAAAATAAAATCATATCGACAAACATGACAAATGTAAATAATCATAACATCATACGTGTACACGCTGTCTCATTCTCTTTGAGTATGTCATTAAATTTTTCAATGAGAGTTGTGAATGTATATGAAGCCTACTATTTATTTTTGCAGTTACATCTGCCAAACATCAATCGAACTTCTTCTAAAAAATCATATATCAGTAGTTCTCTAGTCGATACTAGTGCACCATTTATCGGCTCAACAATGTTTGATGTCAAAGTCCAGCCCCTATGAACTAGTGCATACGCCTTATCCCACTTTTTGCAACTCACTAATTTCAAGTAACTCTTCACTCTAACATCAATGGTCTCAACCTTTTTCATTAACTTGTGAAATTCAAAATTTGAATATGATTTTTTTTATTGTATAAAAAACCTCAGACAAAGTATCATGTGATTTTCTAAATCTTTTTTTGACTTTCTCCCATAAATGTCACATGCATGCATAATGAGGTACATCTTTGTAAATGTTACAAACAACTTTTATGATACTTTCATTCTGATCACAAACAACACACATATGTTCTTTTTCACCGTATGATTCTTTGAGATTCTCAAAGAACCACGTCCAAGATGCATTATTTTCTGAATCAAGCACACCCTACGCTAAAGGAAAGATATGCCCTGTATATATAAATACATTTTGCATAGTTGTATATAAATACATATAGTTAACTGCATATGTATTTTTTAACAAATACAGTTGCAAATAAGTATATATTTTTACAAACACATTTACAAATACACATACTAAAATGTACCTATATAACACGCATATACATAATTAACTTTATATGTTTTTTTTCACAAACAATAGCAAAATACATATAATTAAATATACATCTATATTTCAAAATATATATAAGCACATACACAAATCAGTTGCATATATATATATATATATATATATATATATATTATTTATTTTTAAACATGAAATGTATTATCAAATATAACTTACCTGTTCTATTCATGGTACAGGAAGCTACAAATGTCCCAGTATACATTCCTCTCAGATACCAACAACAACTACGACAGGTTTACCATGTTCGAATCCTTTGATGAATGAATAGAGATCTACAACTACATATAAGAACTCATTTTCATCAGTCTTTTTTATTCTTATATCTGAATCAGGATAAGTAATGTTCAAAACATATGAGTATGCTGGTAATTTACCGTATGATGCTGATGAATTCCTCCTCAATTCTTCTAATGCTTTTTCCTTGGCCCTCCAACATAAACTGTATGTCAAATTCATACTTAACTCTTCCTTCATGTCATTTTTGATTTCAGTTGCACTACATTTTTGTTTGTGGTTTTTCAGTTTTGGTTTAACCATACCACTTATCAACATACTTGTAGCATGCATCTTGGGATAAAACTTGTCTTTCACCGAGCATGTATGTTCTAATATAAATTCTCTAACCCTAAACACCTTAGAATCCATTAGACTAGAGGAACGAAATAAAAATTCACAATTACATGATTTGCACAACAGTATATAACTGCATCCAACAAATTTAAATACAAGGAAAATTCATACCTAAATTCATATTAAAGGCTAAAAATTTAATGTAGAATGTACTTACCAGGTCTTACTTGACCTTTCACTTCGTGTTTGAAACTTCTCCTAATTGCATAATCTTTCATAAGTGACTTTAAAATATTTTTTGAGAGGTATACTGGGTCTACCTCAACATGCTTATGATGTAGGTTTGAGATAATCACCTGAATCGTATCCATCTCAAATACATTTAATGCTTTTGTATTATCAGTAACCATTAATGTACCGTTAGTAGATTTATTTACCATTTGATGTGAATTGTAACAAATATTTCTTCTTTCAACATCACATACTAATGAACTTGCAAAGGTGCTCACAACATCTTTATCCAAAATGCTTACATATAAAGAAAGTCAATTCATCTCTTGTATTTCCTTCTTTTGCAAAATATACACCTTTAAACCCAATCATTATTTATCGGTGTTTGTCCTACATTACCAGTTATTTGATATTTAGTTTGGATATGTTTGCTGCTCAAATCTACATTAATATGAGATACCAAAAGATTGTATAGTTGATTGTATGATGCATTCATGCTCAGAAATATAGCATCAGTAATGCATTCTTCATAATTTTGTTCATATGTCCATCTTTTAGAGTGCTTCACAAGAACTTGGATGCTTCCCATTGCCAATCTTTTTCACCTAAAAAATATTATAAAAAAAATACACATCACAAAATATAGCATAACTATTAATACATATACATAATTATAAGCATTCAATACAACATATAAATATACAATTACATATAAATACAAAAGCATAAAGAAACAACAATCAAAATATACAACACAATTATAATTATACAATTGCACACAGAAATATACAATTACAATATGAAATACACAAATCCCCAAAAAACATTCAAATGGAAGTACAATAAACAAATAAAATTACAATATACAATTATACATTAACAAATGCAAAGAAAGATCTACATTTATAAACATAAACAACATATACAAACACAACCAAAATATCTAAATAGAAATCGAAGAAAATACATTCTGAAAATACAATTACAATATAATTGTACAGCGTAAAATACAAACACAACTAAAATATATATAATTGAACACAACCAAAATAATCATAATTGAACAATTTTACCATTTCGAAAATACAAATAGATTCTTCGACTATATATTACATTCCGATAAATAAAACTCAAAAAATACTATTTGAGTACGTAGCAAAATCAATTTTGATCAATATATAATTCAATCAGTTCAATGTACAGTTTTATTAATTTATTTCAAAATTCGTTTACAAAATATTCATAAATTATTTACCAAAAAAATCAACGAAACAACAAACACATACTATATAACAATTTCAAACAACGTCATTTTAATCTGATGAAATTCATCTAAGAAATCAATTTTATGATTCAATACCTATAACAAAAATGATACTTTAATTTAAAAATTTGAAGATCATGAACATAAGAAGTTTCAGTTGATTTTGATTTTTTTTTTATGAAAACGATACTGTGAAACGACAATTTAAATTTTGATTTTGGTTGTTAAAAATTAACGATAATTACGTTAATTAAAAGGTATTTATGAAAAAGGAATCTCAATCCTTTAGTCCATGGGTAATTATGCCTTATTTAACTCAACTGATTTGAGTCAAAAGGGAGCAATAAATTCATTTGTATGTGTTTACATAGCAACATTTTGTTAAAATACAAAATACAAGTTGATATTTTATGTAATTATGAAATAGTTTCTATGAACCTCCTAATTATGATCTTAAGTTTTCTATTAATAAAATTTTCCCTTCCATTCCCCCCCCCCCCCAACTCCCCCTTTCTTTTCTCCTTTCATATTATTTCAATTTCGCTAACCTCAGTGAAATTACTTTTATTTTTAATTTATATAAATGAATATTTGACTGGAGAAGTTTAAGTAGTACTCCATTAATTTTTATTTGTCAACTATACTAAAAGTAAATGTTCAATAATATTTATTCAGTTTCAAAAATAATACATAATTTATCATGTTTTACCCATTTTATCGTCGCTATTAAATAATATTTATTACTTAATGCATTTTGAAAATCATAAAATTTAATATATTCAAAGGGGTGATATAGTAAATTATACCTATTATTTATCATTTCTTAAGGTGGGTATCAAGTCAATAATAGATAGCTATTGTTGGACGGAGGAAGTAACACAATAAAATACAGATGAAGAATTAATAATGTTTTGTGTTAGTAGTTTTGTAATTAATTAATTATAGTTAATAATGAAGAAAAATAAAAATAAAAATATAATATTGATTTTTTAGCTGTTATCTTCTACATTCCTAAATAGTGGTGTTTTAGAATTTTTATTTATTTCAAAATAAGTAGCGTTTTAGATAATTAAAAATACATTAATCATATGCTTCTAATTTTATCCTTTCTTAAATGAAGAGAGTTTTACATAACTATCAAACTACTAAAGAGTTACATCTTTATCAAGATATTTATAAGGGTAAATTAGTAATTGTATTAAATCGCGTGGTATTTGTAGACGCATAAAGTTTATTGGATCAAAATCACACAAAATTTGGATTTGATCCATACTTGATGGGTCTAATATTATTTTGGGCTTTAGAAAATGATAATCCCATTTTATTAAAAATCCTTATCAAGGTCCATCTCACCTTGAAGCCCAAACCCATGCACGTATCAAGTGATGTGCAATCCCAGTCAAATTAAAAACCAGCAAGATGATGCCACATGTTTAGATAATGTGGCAAGCCAAGTAAAATTTAGTAGCCAATGAAACAACGTCAAGTATCTCAAATGACATATTTTTGGCCAATCACAAGCAACTTAATCACACAACATTTGTGATAAGTTTGATGATTCGATGGACCTATCAGAAGGGGACAGGAGAAGTTATTTTACACTTGGACTATCTACCCCCTACAAATATATATAAGGGGTTACATATTTTTCTGAGGTCATTCTGCAAGAATGGAGAAAGCTTTTGCATTGACTACACAACTCTTTAAAGAATTGACTAACGAAGTTCTGTCCGGAGATCAACTCAGTAAGATAAAGTGTTGTCTGACAACTCTTGGAGATCGAAATACATTTCTAGGAGGCTCAAATCATTCAAAAGTTTGAGAATTATGCTACAAAAGACCCGAATCACGAAAAAGCTTAGGAGAGAATAATCGAGAGAATAACAAAATTATACCCATAAAATTTATTTAAATAAAATAATTCTTTTTATTTATTTTATCTTTGCTTGCAGTTTTTTGCACTATGAAAATTTATTGTAAACAAATTTTGGCACGTCCAGTGGGACTATTTTTGTTCTTCATCTCTTTCTCCTGCTAATCAAATTCAACTGATGCTATGGACTTTGCAAAGACTAATGGTGTCTCATGCAAGAACTCTGCTACTACCACATTTGATGAGCTCAGCTATGTTGGGCCACTTAATTAGCACAAGTTTAAGACCAATGGTTAGGATGGATATAAATACCTCACTTCCTTAGAGAAGTAAAAAAGCAAGTCTCATATGATGACTAAAATTGCAACCCTTGGGGGGCAATTTGACATCCCTGCTATGTGATGAACTCTCTCATATTGGCATAAATTTTAGTGAACTTGAAGATTCAACAAATTCTTCAGTATAAAAAAGGTCAATGCCTTGATGGTTGACACAACTAGTATGGACAAAAAGTTTTCAATGCTGGAACAAACCATTAAAGTCTTGAAGAAATTTGTTGAGGATAAAAATCTTCAAATTGCTCAACTTATGAACAAATTGGAGTCCTTAACCCCTGGAGAATCAAGCCACGACCCAGCTTGCCCACCCGATTTTACTGTGAAAAATAAAAATATTGATGAGTCACTTGCAAAGACCAAATCTTAAAAAGACAAACAGTCTACTTCGATTGCAGTTTTGTCTGTTCAACAGTTGCAAAACATGATAATTAACTCTATCAAGGCTCAATATGGTAGAGCACCATAGAATCTGTTGTATTACTCCAAGCCTTACACAAGGTGAATTGATTGTCTATCCATGCCAATGAACTATCAACCACCAAAGTTGCAATAATTTGATGGTAAGGGAAATTTGAGGCAACACGTTGCGCACTTTGTTAAAACTTGTAGCAATGTTGGAACACATATCTACCGTCTGGTAAAATAGTTTGTCTGTTTATTGAAAGGGAACATATTTGACTGGTATATCGACCTGGAGCCTGAGTCAATTGCTAGTTGGGAGTAATTCGAGAAGGAATTTCTCAATCAACTTTACAACACTCAACGAACTATGAGCATGATAGAGTTAACTATCACTAAGCAAAGAAAGGATGAGACTGTGATGGATTACTTTAATTGACAGAAATCGTTGAGCTTAGACTGCAATGACTGTCTTTCTGAAATATCTCTTGTAGAAATACAAATTTAAGGAATGCATTGGAGACTTCTATACATATTACAAGTTATCAAACCGCAAACGTTTGAAGAACTTGCAACCCGAGCACATGACATGGAGTAAAACATCACAAGTCATGGAAAGACATCTTCTTTTGTTCATCTTACAAAAGAAAGAAAGGAATTAAAGAAAGGTATGGACTTAAATATTTAGACTAAAGAATCCATGGAGGTGAAAGAAACTTCTGTGAAAGTCACGATGAAGAAAAAAGTGAAGGAACACAAAACCCCTAGGCAGTATCCGAGGAAGGAAAAACAATGCCCATCTTTGAAAGGGTTAGAAACAAAGGTATACCCGTTTCCAGATTCAGATGTGCCTACGATCCTTGAGGAATTGATAGCCAAGAAAGTCATTGATCATTCTGAATCAAAGAGGTTCGAGGAAATTAATAAGGTTAACGATCCCAAGTACTGTAAGTTTCATCGCTTTATTGGCCACCCGACAAAAAAATACTTTTTCTTGAAGAAGAAAATCATGAAACTAGTAAGTGAAGGGAAAATCATCATTGACATCGATGAAATAGTGGACGCAAATCATGTTAGTATTATTGTCGATTGACAAAAATGCTCCATGTCACAGACTATACAAAGCACCACCTTATTCTAATTTGGGAGCTTCAAGATGATTAACATTGATGTTTCAAAAAGAACTTTTAAAGGTCTAACAGAGGTAGACGATAATTCTAAACATGACAAGGATGACGGTTGGATTCTGTTTTCTTATAAGAAAAGATGATATCAAGTGGTCCTAAGAATATGACTTCCTAAGCCACAAGTAATGGGGAATAATATGGAGCAACTACGACTATCAAAAAGTGTTAAGTTGAATGCTAGCAAGAGGATTAATAGTTTTTTAATCGCAGAAGGCCCGAAGACCTATCACGTTGCATGATTTTTTTTCAAACAAATTCCTTCAAGATAGCTAAGTTAGGGCGACACATGTGGTTTTCAGTATAGAGGAACCTAGGGAAAGGAAACAAGGGCATCATCTGCCATAGCATAAGAATATCATGTTAAGCCAGAAGTTGCACTATGTTTTATCATAATTTCCTTCACTGATAATGACTTGTTGTTATGGTGTAAACTACATAAAAAGTCTTTTATTTGTTGTAGGAGCTATTCTAGAAAAACATCTCAATCATATACTGATCGATGATGGTTCAACGATTAATATCATGACAAAGATAGTGCTCAAAAGGCTCAGAATCTCTGTTGATAAATTGTCCAAAAGTAATATAACAATCCCAGGTTTCAATCAAGGAGGGCAATGAGGCATGGGAAATATTTTTGTAGGATTATCCATTGGCAATATGAAATCAAACATTTTGATTTACGTCATAGATGCCAATACATCATAAAACTTACTGCTTGGACGCCCCTGGTTGCATAAAAATGGAGTGGTGTCATCTACTCAATGCATGGAGTATATGAAGGATGGTAAGGTAGTCAAAGTTAACGTAGATATCAACCCTTTCACAGAGACAGAGTCATACTTATAGATGCAAAATTCTACTTGGACTCTTATGAGTTAGATATGAAGAAACCAAGCCCCTCCAACCCAACTTGGGTCAATTCAAAAGAAGACATAGAAACACAATCGAGTATCATTGAGATGTCTAAAGAAAGAACTAACAAAATTGTTATTAAGTTCTCATCATCCGAAGTAGACATGAAAGTAAAGAAATGTAAGGAGCTTCTAGTCTTTCACTATATTTCACGTGAGCATCGAAGAAAGAGATAATCCTTACTCGAGGCATGTACTTAACAGGTTCACCCTCCAAGGAAAAAAGTGAGAAACAAAATGTTCCAAGATCTGAAGGAACGTATGACTATCCCAGTCGTACAAATCCAACCTATACTCTTGAGTCTTCAAACAAATACCTTAGTTGAAAAGATAAAAGGGCACTTTGATCAAAAGGCTTTTACATTAGTTGAAAAATTAGACTATGACTTCTCCAATTCAGCAAGTCTGGGATAGATCAAAGATGAAGTCACTGGTGAAAAAATACATGCCCTTACAACATCCCAAATAAAGTTGAGAAAGAAAGGACATTATGTCACCATTTCTAAGTTTGGGCTGGGATTCAAATTGCTGGGAACGCTTCAAATTTCATCTAGGAAGGGTAAGGAAACTACTTTACATACTACATCTCAATAGAAGGAGAAAAGAAGGGTGAGGATGAGAAAACACCACAACAGATCTTAGTGTTTGACCACATAGGAGAATCAACACCTCGTGTCTCTGTATTTGATATATTAGGATGCAAAGATAGAAGTGGAGCTTCTGACTGTGTAAAAGGAAATGTCACCACCTTGAAAACCTCTATCTTTGTTTTTCTTGGGATCCACAAGAAAGCCATTATCTAGGAAGAGATTATTGAAACATGAACAATAATATTTTTCAGAGGACATTGATGACAAGGAAATTCATAGTTCTTTCTCATCACGCATGAAAATAAAATCTATTTACCAATTACCATAGATATTCCACTGAAGGTAAGAAGAAGAACTATTATTTTTACTAACCAACCTGTTGGAGAAATAAAAGAGGATCTAAGAAAGTCAACACATCATATCACATAACGGTGGAGGAAAACCTATACCACAATGAAATGGATGATGTTTAAGAATCCCTCCTTCAACTAGAGTATGGGGTACAATCAGCTATAAATTAAATCAAGGAGATAAACGTTGGTACTTTGGACATTACAGGAACAGAGAGACTACTTCAAGTTATTAGTTGAGTACAAACATGTCTTTGCCTGGTCATATAAAGAAATGCCAGGTCTTCATCTAGGCATAGCTATTCATTATTTGGGGATAAAAAAAGGGACATCCTATAAAGCAGCCACAATGAGTGTTTTGCCCTTAGATAGTAACACATATTAAAGTAGTGGTCAATAAGCTTATTGAAGCTGGATTTATTCCAGAAGTGAAATACCTATTATGGATCTCAAACATTATACCTATCAAGAAGAAGAATGGTTAAATATGTGTCTGCATTGATTTTTGAGACTTGAATAAGACATGTGCAAAAGTTGATTTTCGGATACCAATCATAGAGCTCATAGTTGATGCGACAATTGGACATAAAGCTATGATATTTATGGACAGGTCTTTTAGATATGGTTAAATTAGAATGTCTTCAAAAGATGAAGAATGTACTGCCTTCCAAACTCTAAAAGGTATATATTATTACAAGGTGATGTCTTTTGGTCTAAAGAACACGTGTGTAACCTACCAACATGCAATGCAAAAATTTTTAATGATATGTTGTATAAGAGGGTAGAATGCTATGTAGATGACTTAGTGGTAAGACAAAGTGTAGGGATAACCATCTTGAAGATCGTTTCATTATTTTTGAGAGGTTAATTGATCCGACAAAAATTGATGCCATTCAAAAAATATTGGAGCCGGAGAACTTGAGAGACCTCCACAGGCTACAAGGAAATTTGACATTCATTCAGAGGTTCATCTCTAACTTGGATAGATGATGTCAACCCTTCAACCATCTAATAAATAAATATGCCGCTTTTTCCACTAGAACCAATCATATCGAAATGCTTTTGAAAAAAATCTAAAATATATATTAGATCCACCAGTGTTAGGGGCACCAACTCCTGGGAGGTCATTGATACATTGTATTGCATCACAAAAGTGATCACTTAGAGCACTTCTAGCTCAAGATAATGAAGCTAAGAGGGAACAAGACTGTACTGTCTAAGTCGAACCTTGATAGGATTTACGTTAAATTATATGCCCATTGAGAAAATGTGCTTGGCTTTGCTTTATGAAAGAAAGAAACTGAGGCATTAATTTGAAGTGTACACCATCAAGCTAATTTCTCGACCTAATCCCATGAAGTTTGTAATGAATCATCCAATTCTCTCCGGCTAATTTCTCGAGTTAATCCCATGAAGTTTGTAATGAATCATCCAATTCTCTCAGGATATCTAGCAAGATGGTCTTAATTGTTTAACTAATATGAAATCATATACATGCCTTAAAAGACTGTGAAGGGTAAAGAACTTGCTAATTTCCTCTCCAATCACCCTCTGCCAGCAGAATGGAAGATTTTGGATGAGTTTTCTGATGAAGATGCATTATCTATTAAGGACTGCCGATATGGATAATGCTTTTTGATAGATCTGCATGTCAATATGCTATATTCTTACTTGAAAGGTTTTATCAGGTATTTCTAAACCATATCTCAAGAGAAGAAAATTGCATAGAAGATGCACTAGCTAACCTAGCTACAATAATGACACTCATAGAGAATGAGACAACAAAGGTACAAGTAAGTCATCGGTGGGTTATTCCTGGTTGTATTGATCTTCAAATAAATAAAAGCCTCCAACATCTATTTGAGTGGTCAAACAAGAAGATTAGATAAAACCACTGATTGAGTATCTCAAATATGGAAGGCTGCCTGAGGAGCTGCAAAAAAAAGAAGGCGTTAGAAGAAGGGCACCATGATTCATCTTCCATGAGGGAATATTATTCTGTCTTTCTTACGAGGGATTAATTCTGCGGTGTCTTGGAAAAGAACAAGTTCAACAATAGAGAAAACATATTCTAGAGCATGTGGAGCACACAAATCAGGGCCTAAACTTTATTTTTGCATTAAGAGGATGGGCTATTATTAGCTAACAATGGTGATGGACTGTCTAGAGCATGCCAAAAGGTGTCAAGCATGTCAATTCCATGCTAATTATATCCATCAGTATCCAGAACCTCTTTATCCAACTATAAAATCATGGCCTTTTGATGTGTAGGGACTTGATGTTGTTGGTCCTCTTCAAAAGTCTTCAGAAGGGAAAATATGCATCTTAGTTGCTACTAACTATTTCTCAAGATGGGGGTGAAGCAGTGCCACTAAAAGAAGTGAGAAAAGAGAATATTGTTGATTTTAACAGATCAAACATATTCTTTGGGTATGGCATACCAAGGTGAATAGTTACTGATAACAGAACGCCCTTCAACAATAATCTCATAGGACTTTGTGCGAGAAGTTCAATTTTATGCAATATAAGTCTTTAATATACAATGCACCTGCCAATGGTCTTGACAAAGCTTTTAATAAAACACTTGATAACCTATTGGAGAAATTTGTTGCAAAAAATAAAAGGGATTGGCATGAGAGGGTCGGTGAAGCTTTGTGGGAATATCTATAACTTGTAAAACTGCAACCCAAACGATTCTATATTCATTGGTGTATGATGTAGAAGCAGTATTTTCATTAGAACAACAAATTCCATCATTATGATAGCGATCCAAGAAATTTTTAAAACTAAAAATAACATTTAATTTAGTCTAGCAGAGTTAGAGGAAATGGATGAGAAGAGATTAGAAGCACAATAATTAATAGAATGTTATCAAGCTCAACTTTTTATGCCTTTCAACAAGAGGGTGCGACCTCTATCATTTCAAGTAGGAGAGTTGTTCTTAGTAGTTCAACTACCCATAATCCTCAACAAGCACATTGGTGACACGTTTTATCAAAATGGGATGGGCCATGCATTCTGAAAGAAGCATATTCAAGTGGTGCTTATAAAATTATTGATAAAGATGGTGTAAGAGTTGGTACCATCAATGGAAAGTTTCTGAAGCATTACTTTCCATGAAGGTCACCTACGCTCCTTAAGGCATGAGTATAAACTGCATGTCACTTCTGGCCCGCATGAGTCTAAAATGTAAACGACTCTCTAAAAAAAAAAGAAAAGAAAAAATTAAAGTAAAAAGGAAAAAAAGAAATAAAAAAATAACTTAACTCATTATCTTGAACTACGTTATGACTTGATCCTCTTACACGAGTTGCGTAGGCAGCTTATAGTATTTTTTACCCTAAGTTCAGTCATATGAGTTTAAAAAAATAAAAAAAAAAAGGAAAAGGATGTGTTATTACTTGAGCATGGCAATAGCACTTTGAAGTGATAGATTCATGTAAGGTTAGTCGTTTCTTTGCTAAGTGTACCACAGGCGTGCAAAGGTGAAGAGACCAATAAGACGAAGCAGACTCCGATGACATATTTGTATAAATTCATAAAGGTGTTTACCATGAATTTTATATATATATATATATATATATATATATATATATATTGTAGTTCTTGGTGTTGTCTTTTAAATTAAATATATGTCTCATGATTCAAACACTCCTACGTTGAGTTTTGAATTTTCTATCATAGTTGCTTAAAGTTGCAAAATAGGCCATCGGATTATGAACTAAGCTGACTTCAACGACATATCTGTGTAAATTCGTAAAAGTGTTGAGTGTGATTTTTACATATATTGTATATCTTGGTGTTATATTCTTAACAAGAAATATGGCTCGTGATTTAAAGGCTCCTATGTCTAGATATGAATGTTCAACCATAGCCTCTCAAAGTTGAGACCATCAATTTTTGAACTACGATGACTTCGATAATGAATCTGTACAAATTCGTGAAGGATTTGACCTTAATTTTTACATATGTTGTAGATATTATATACCTCTTTGCAATAAAAATAAAAATTATTATTCAAAGATTCCTACATTAAGTTATGAATTTTCTACTCTAGCCACTCAAAGCTGCGAAAGAGATCAACAGATTTCGAACTAAGTTGAATTTGATGACATATCTATATAAATTATTAAATGCGTTGAGCATGGTTTTTATATATGTTGTAGATCTTGGTGTTATATTTTCAACAAAAAAGATGGCTCCTGATTCAAAAGCTCCTACGTCAAGTTATGAATTTTCTATCATAACCACTCAAAGCTACGAAAAAACATCAGGTTTCACATGGAGATGATTTCAATAAAGTATTTGTACAAATTCATATAGTATTTGGCCTTGATTTTTACATATATTATATACATTAAAGGTCTATTCACTATAAAAAAGATGACTCGTGATTCAAAGACTTCTGCATCAAGTTATGAATTTTCTACCCTAGCCGCTCAAAACTGTAAAATAAGATAGATTCATGGTTAAATTCAAAAAAAAATAGTTTCTACTAATTGGAAAGAAGTTTGAGTTTTATTCTTAGTTATATATTCTTAATCAATCCCAAACTTAATTCATGTTTGGGAGCAGATTCATTTATTGTATCCATTAAAAAAAGAAGAGACACAACTATAATTAAATTTCAAGGGAAATAATTTATACAAAAGCTAAAGGTCACTTTTATTGCATCCGCAAAAAAAATGTTATTACATCAAAATAAGAAACAAAAAAATCCTACGTGAATATCTTAATTATGGAAAAGTTTGAAATCCTAGAATTTGTTGATGACTCGCCTCAACTGCCTCTTTCAGTTTTGACAGTTTTTCCACTTCATCTTCAGATAATGGAATTTTTTCACTAATTGTATAAAGCTCGCCCTTAAAAGTGATAATATTTCTTGTCTTTTAGATAACTGTTCTTTTTTCTTCTTTATGCATGTGATGGTCTTCTCCCTCTTTGTAGACAAGAGCTTCAGTTCTTCATCAAACTTAGCAAGGTTTGATTGAAGATCCCCACGCTCCCTCTTGTCTTTGTGTTTTTATTCTTTGCATTAACAAAGCATTGTTGCACATGAGTGAGCAATTTTTGATAATTTTCCATGAAGATGATTTCATAGCTTCATATGATGTGCTATAGAAATATAGCTCTTTCGACACTTTAAATGATGAAAATATGCAAGTTTCTTAGGTTGTTTTGTTAGATATGATGTGATTTGGGTATATTTTGCATGAAACTAGTTTTTGGATGCTAAGTTTGTAAAAAATATGAAAAGTGGAGTTTTTGGCTACTTAGTTGATCAATTTTAGGTATTCCTGACACTTTCTGGATGTAAGTGACCAAGGCATGCGATGAAAGTTGAAGAATTGAAGTTTGGTTGTCAAGTACTGGAAGGCCTGACACTTACCTATGTCTACATATGAACCACATGTAGCATATGTGGTTAGTATGAGACTAGGATAATTACTAGAATTAAAGATCCAAAGAGTGAAGAGATGAAAAAGAACTTTCGACACTCCCTATGTTAATATGTGAAACGCATATAGTACATGTGAACCATATGTGGGTAGGGTAAGTGTCAGAAGTCCAAAATTCTGAGAGATGAAGGTGCAAAATTTTTTTTGGCACTTATATATGTCTACATGCGCCTAGGGTCAGGCCACATGTGGCACATGTGCCTAAGTCCAGGTTGCATGTAGACACAGATAAGTGGTCACCGACCCCCTTTTGTCTTTTTTATTCGGGATTTGATTTTAGGATTTTATCATGTACTATAAATACCCTTTATGTATTTTTTAGTAAAGTTACACACTCTTGATACTTATAAACATATTTTGATTCCGAGATTTGATTTTTGTCTTGGAATTCTCTTGTATTGATTTTGATTGATTAATTTAGTTAAAGTTTTGGGTTTTCTTGTTGTGATTATTGTGATTCATCTTATGCTTTCAATCATGAATGTTGTTGATTCTTTCACAAGCATGAGTGGCTAAAAACCCTTAGCTAGGGTTGTGGAAAGTAGGGGAAGTACAATTATTGTTCTGAACCGATACCATGCATGTATTGTATTATCTTTACTTTAATAGTTATCTTAGTAGTTGCAAACATTAGGATCCCACCTAGATTATTGCTTCTTACTTTAAAAGAGAAGCAGTGACCAGAAGAAGATAATTGCAATAGTAATTTGAAGTTTAACTGTCCATCCACGCTACTAGGTATAATCTACATAAGGTGTTAGCTGTCATCTAATAACTAGAAAATCAAAAGGTAATAGTTAACTAGGATCTAGGATAAAGGTTAGTAAGGTGACATCCTGAAATTCAAAAGGTAAAGGGTGAAATCTGTTAGCTAGTCCAAAAGATGGTTAATGGTACATAACTTATCAGATTCTTTATGTAAGGTATTGGGTTGGTTCAATAAAGCACGATAAGCCTACAAAGTTGAGAATCCAGGAGGATTACAATCCTAGTGTTCACCAACGATTAATTATATCCGAAGTTGATATTAGCTACTAGTTCAAAATTGATACTCAAATTCCCCATTTTCTTTTTCGGTTTTGCCCATTGATTAAAACAGCTGAGAGCTATGATTCCCTTATTCCCTTAGGATTTGACCCCAACCTTTGCTGGGTTACTATATTTGACAGTGATCGTATAATATTTTGATTGAAGGTGTAGCTTGAGCGTTATCATCATACTCCTCATATATTCTTACAAAAGTATTAATAGAGCCATCCAAAGTAAAGTTGTTGATAATGTTAATCCCCTTGAGTTTCTCCATAATTATGTTCACACCCTTTTTTAACTTTAAAAAGTTGTCTAAAAAATCAACGGATCACATTGTTAGCCTTTCATGTAATGCACCACACATCTGAAGAATGTAAGACTTATTGAAAGTAGAGATCATCTCTTGTGGTTCAAAATTTGGGGCAACAAATAGTGATAAAAATGATGAAGGTACATGAACTTTAGGCAACTCAACTTGTGCAACCACAACTTTTGTGTTATTTATCAAAGCTTCTGTGATAGGAGGAGAAGATGTAACAAGGTAACTTGGGCTCATAACACCAACAAAAATTCCACTATAGCAAGGAGATGTGGAATATTGGATGTACTGAAGCTAGATCTGAAGGCAACTTGAGCTTATAATCTACCTTTCAAAAATGATTGAGAATTCTGTAAGTACTGACATATCAGGGACTGAGCTGTCCCTTCTTGCCAAATATCTTTGCTCCCTTCACGGGAGAGATTTTCAAGTACACAAAATCACCGATCTAAAACTCTATATCCTTTCTTCTCACATCTGCATATGATTTCTATTGACTTTGGGAGGCCCTAAGACTTTCTCTAATAAACTGGACCTTTTCTAAGACATCAAACACTAATTACGGCCCTACTACAGTGGCCTCATCTACCTCAAACCAACCAATTAGAGATCTACATCTCCTATAATAGAGAGCTTTAAACAGATTCATCTACATACTAGAATAATAGCTGTTATTATAAGCAAATTCAATCTAAGGCAAGTGTTCATCCTAGATACCCTTAAAATCAACAAGGCATGCTCTCATGTTATCTTCTAGAGTCTGGATGGTCCTTTCTGCTTGACTATCTGTCTGAGGGTGGAAGGCTATTTAGAGATAAACTTGGTACCAAGACCTTTTGAAATGCTTTCCAAAAATAAAAGGTAAATTGGGTACCTCTATCTGATATGATAAACACTAGGACTTCGTGTAACCTGACCAACTCTTTGATATAGAGTTTGGCGTAGTCCTCGGCTGAATAGGAGGTATGGACTAGTAAGAAATGAGCTTGTTTGGTTATCCTATCTATGATAACCTATATAGAATCATGCTGGCGACGAGTACGAGGAAAACTCATCACAAAGTCCATGTTCACTTCTTCCCATTTCCATGTAGGAATACTGAACTCCTTCATGGACCCACTAGGCTTCTATTGCTCAATCTTAATTTGCTGACATGTAAAATGCTTAGCTACAAATTCTACATATCTCTTTTCATCCCACTCCACCAATAGATCTCTCACAAATTGCGGTAAATCTTAGTGGCCCCTGGATGAATAGAGTAATGCGAACCATGCACTTCTGCAAAAATTTGTTGCCTCAAGTCATCTACACCTGGCACATATAGTCGACCCTAGCAACTCAACACACTATCTCTCCCTTGGGAGAAAACCTCTACTTTCTGATGTATGACTGACTCTTTTAATTTACTAGACTAGGATCTCTATCTTATTTTTTCCTTTACTTCAAAAACTAGAGATGATTCTGAACTATTCTGGATCCACACACTACCTTATGCTGAATTGGTTAAGCGGACACCTAGTCGGGCAAGCTAATGAACTTCCTGAACTAACTTCATCTTATTATTCTCAACGTGAGTAACACTTCCCATAGATAACCTACTGAGAGCATCAACCACTACATTGTCCTTGCCTGAATGATAGAGTACACTCATGTCATAATCTTTTAAGAACTCTAACCACCTTCTCTGACGTAGATTCAAATATTTTTAAGAGAATACATACTACAAGATTTTGTGATCTGTAAACAAAATCAACATGCACCCTATATAAATAGTGTATCCAAATCTGTAAGGCAAATACTACAGCTGCTAACTCGAGATCATGAGTCGAGTAATTCTTCTCATGGGGCTTAAGCTGTCTAGAGGCATAGGCTATGACCTTATCTCTCTGCATGAGGACAAAACCCAAACCTACTCTGGATGCATCACAGTACATAACAAACCCATCTTAACCATCTCGTAGAGTAAAAACTGGGGCTGAGGTGAGTCGAGTCTTTAACTCCTGAAAACTCTTCTCATAAGAATCTGACCACTAAAACTTGACGTTCTTCTGAGTCAATCTGGACATGAGGGATGTAATAGACGAAAAACCTTCAACAAATAGACGATAATAGCCAGCCAAACCTAAAAAAAACTCCTGATATCTGATGGAGAAATGGGTCTAGGCTAGTTTCTCACTGCTTTGGTCTTTTAAGGATCAACTCTAATGCCAACACCGGAAATAATATGACCAAGTAATGCTTAGCCAAAATTACACTTACTAAATTTGGCGAACAACTAATGAGTTCTGAGAGTCTAAAGTATGATTCTGAGGTGATCTGCATGATCATTCTCTCTATGGGAATAGATAAGAATATTATCAATGAAGACTATAACAAACATGTATAAGTACTGCTTGAACATAAGATTCATTAAGTCCATGAAGGCTGCTGGGGAATTTGTAATACCAAAGGACATGATTAAAAATTCAAGGTGACCATACCGAGTTCAAAATGCTATTTTTGGAATGTCACATTCTCTGACTCTGAGCTGATGATAGCCTGATTGAGGTCTATCTTAGAAAAATAATTAGCACCCTGAAGTTGATCAAATAAGTCATCAGTTCTGGGAAGTAGGTATTTATCCTTCACTACGACTTTGTTCAACTGGCGGTAGTCTATATACATTTTGAGGGAACCATATTTCTTAAGCACAAATAAGAGTGGTGTTGCCCACAAGGGAAATGCTGGGTCTAATGAATCCCTTATCTAAAAGGTCCTTTAACTGTTCATTTAACTCTCTGAGTTTAGCTGAAGCTATTTTATATGGCGGAATAGAGATGGGCTGAGTATCTGGAAGAAGGTCTATTTCAAAGTCAATTTCCTTTACGGGAGGAACTTTGGGAAGATCTTCGATAAATATATATGATAATACATTTTATATTGGAACTGACTCAAGAGTTGGAATTTCTGAGCTAGAGTCTTTGACTTTCATGAGATGATAGACACATCCCTTGGATATCATTTTTCTTGCTCTAAGGTACGAAATCAATTGACCCTTAAGCGCTGTAGTGCTACCCCTCCATTGAAGGACTTTATCATTTGGAAAGTGAAAATGATTAATTCTATTTCTATAGTCTATTGAGGCATAGCATAAATAGAGCCAATCCATTCTGAGAATGATGTCGAGATCTGTCATCTCTAATTCTATTAAGTCTGTTGAAGTGATATTCTGGGATATCATAATTAGACAGTTCCTGTATACCCCGGGCTATGTTAGACTGATCCATTTGGGTAGAGACTGATAATGGTTCTATTAAGATTTTTGGTTTGACTTTAAAGTTGACTGCTATGTAAGGAGTTACGAAAGACAAAGAAACTCCTGGATCTAATAAGGCAAAAATATGTAAATATAAGATCTGTAATGTACTAGTGACCACATCAGGAGAAATTTCCTGATCTTGTCTGGACTGATGTGCATATAGCCTATTTGGGCGTTGCCCACTAGTGGCACTAAAAGTAGTACACTGCTAATTCAAGCGACCGGACTGAGCTGGGGGATGATTATACTAACCCTAAGAACCTAACTGAGGATAATTACTGACTCTGTGACTTGGCTTGCCACACCCGAAACAAACATCACTACTAGCCCTGCAGGCTCCCTGATGGTTTCTGCCACATATTTGACAAAGAGGATTTGTTAGAACTGCTGACACTACCTTGAGATTTAAAGCCTGGTGCCCTATCGTTATTACAACTTAGGTACTGGAGCATTGGGTAAAGACGGAGCAGAAATTGAAGACTTTGAATAAAACTTGGAAGAGTTACTGCCCTCTGACTTAGGCTGATTGAAATTGAAGCTACCTATTCTAGCTTTTTTATTCTACCTCTCTCTCTCTCCTTATTCTTAGCCTTTTCTATCTGCTGAGTATGGACCATGAGCCTGGATATGTCCATCACCTTAATTAGCATTGTTGTTCTGTATTCCTTAACCATGCTATTAGATACCCTAGATACGAACTTGCTCATTTTGGACCTACTATCTGCCATTACATGGAGAAAATACATAGCTAACTGAGTAAACTTGAGGGAATATTCTTTCACACTTATACTACCTTTCCTAAGATTGATAAAATCTAATACCTTGGCTTATCTCAGCTCTAAAGGAAAGAATTTATCTAGAAAAGCAGTAGCAAACTCTTCCCACTCTATGGGCTTTGTATCTGTGCCCCTATCTACCATCTACAGCTTAAACCACGTATAAGCTACATCTTCTAGATGATAGGTGGCTAAATTAGCACTCTCATTGGAAGTCACTCCCATATTATCTATGACTTTCTGAACCTGATCGAGGAACTCCTCTAGATCCTCTTCTGACTTAGAACCTGAGAACAGGGGAGGATTCATTCTGGTGAGGTCCCAAATCCTGGCTGCAGCAGTATTGTCCACTGGGTTGGACTGAACAGTAGCTGGCCATTCATTTTAAGCTACTACAGAATTGGCTAGAGTAAGGAATGGAACTTTGAATTCGGTATGGGAGACATGCTCATTAGGGGATCTTCCTGAACGAGCTGAGGTGCTAACTGATTTTCGGTTCTTCTTTCGTTAAGATTTTTGGGAGGCATTTATGTAAGTAGAAGGAAGAAACAAATTAGACTGAGAGATTAACTTGAGCTCATTCTCACTCGCACGACATGAATACTGAAAGACAAGAAAGTTTTCCAAAAACTTCTTATAGCCTCCTATCCATAAGTGTGGCCCGCTATACACCCATGCACAAGACTCTAATTGATGCGGCTTTCAGACTCTCTAGGATTCTATGGAACCTTAGGCTCTGATACCAAGTTTGTAACGCCCCGAGTCTGTACCCCGGACACTGCACGATTCTTACGACCCCAAAGGACCACAAGCAAACCCATGACTGATAGCTGCTGTGAGATTGAATAATAATACTATAATAAATGCAGAAAATAGGCTGAAATGCCATAAGCTTTAAAATCTATAAATACTAATAAAGAATATCAACTGATAAAATATTTGAATCTGAAATACTGTCTAAACTAGTCTAGTCTGAGAAGCCTCTAACTGAACTGTTTGGAAGTGGATTTGATGGGACAAGCCCCCAACTAACTCCAACTACTAAAATACTGAGTCTACTGGAATAATGAAATAACATAATATCCTTGATGGATGAGGACTTACTACTATGAACCTATGACTTATGACATCATAGCGCAAAGAAAGCTAAATACATCAGTACGTGGAATATACTTGTATGCTAGATGAGGTGAAGCTAAATACAATGGCTCATATTCATGAAAAATAACTGACAGAATGGTACAGAGTAATTGAACATGAGAGTACATGGATAATTGAAACTGCTATAAATACTGAGTATACAATACTATGCATATATATATACTGCAACTGAGCTTTTCTAAAGCTAAGTACTGAGTTCTGATATTGAGTAACTGATAATCTGAGATTTTTAATAACTGATTTATTGATACTGATTGACTGTATCTGACAGTCCTCATTCTGTAGAATTGAATTGAGTTCTATTCTAAGGTTGAAATTGAAATTGTGGAAGGTAATCATCTAATCGACATGCCCTAAATAAGATAAGATAACTGAGTTGGGATCAGATCTGTTACCCCAATTGGAAGGGTATTAGTACCGTTCCACGGGTAAAGACAAGATGAAGAGTTACCCTTACCTGGAAGGTACTCTAATGAGAATGGTAGAACCCTCATCTGGCAGGTTTGAACTCCTTATCAACCCTTAACTGGCAGGTTTGATGTCTCAACCTATGCTGGCTACGTAGTTCTAAAATGCAAGGACTGCTTCTAGGTAACTCACCCTCTACTGGTAGGTGATCCCCCATCCTTGGGTTCACTCGATGCTGAATCCTACTTCCAACTGAAAGACACTGAACGGATTATACTAAACTAGACTGGACTGATACTGAGTTTACTGAGTTTTCCTGAGTTTGGTAACTGACTGAGTTCTACTGATCGTGATGTATTGAGACTATTCATTAACTGACACTGGCTCTAGGTAAAAACTATATTTTAGGGTATTAAATACCCCCAGGATTCGATAGCATGAAAAGTAAGCATAACAATATTCACTTGATCATACTTCATCCATAGAGACATTTTATCAAACACTTGTAAGGTATACGCTTGTACATGATTGGGACCATATAATGGCATGTCATGATTCCACTATTTACTTCACATAAACATTTTAGCAAACACTTGGGGAGCATGGAGTATTTCACATGATGATGGTCAACACATGTAATCATGAATACAATATTCAATTCAAATTAAAAGGTTAAGCATGCAATTCATATAATTCCCCATAAGTATTATTCTAATTTCATGAATCTTATAATAATCATGGAATTAAAACCCAATTAACATCATAGATAGGCATACAATCAATTTCAAGCATGGGAATTCACAATTCCATAAAATTATAGTTTTTTTTAAAAAGAATTCTTGGACTTCATAGGTGAAAGGAACCCATGAATGAATACCTAACATACCTAAATTGATAAGTTCTTAGAGTTTTGGTGAGTTTCTTGAAGATTGCTCTTGGTTTCTTGAAGCTAGGGTTTGCTAATTGAGAGAGAATGATTTCTTTCTTGAGGTAAGTAAGCAAATAATGATATAATAGGCTATGTAGGGCTTTAATACCGTGTTTAGGCTGATTGGAATGTGGGATAAAGACCTGAACGCCCTTGGAAATTAAAACTCAAAAATAACTAATATCCCAATTTTCACCCTTGGCGCGATGCGGCGCTATTGCGTCGTGTCACTGGAATTTGAAAATTGGGAAATAGGGGCTTGGAAAAATATGGTAGAATCACGGTGCCCCTTTGATTTTGAATTTTGGACTTATCGCGACGTGGTGGGATCGCATTGGAATACTAGAATTGGGAAATTATGAACTGAGCCTATGGCGCGACGTGCCAATATCGTGGAGAAACACTTGAGTTTGCCAATTGCCATTTGGCTAGCCTCCGCGACATGCTGACATGCATTTTGGCACACTATTTCACAAAAAATGACCATAACTTTTTGGTCGGGTATCGGATTTAGGGAATTTTATATCGTTGGAAAGCTGACTGAGTTTCCTACGCAATGGCAGGATCTAAACTAAAAATTACTTGGGATTTAGAAAAATTTGTATAGAATAACTCATGTACTGAGAGTTAAAATATGCTATGGAAATACGGGGTATTACATTATCTCCCCCTTGGGAACATTCATCCTTGAATGAGACTGACTAAGCTGAGAAGCACTAATAGACTGAGTTTACACTCTAAACACACATATCTGATACATGGAATACATGAATTAACTTCTGGCAAGCTGAGTTCTTATACTGAACATGCATATCTAATGCATAAGTACATAACTAAAACTACTGATAAGCCTAATTTTCATACTGAATATGCATATCTGATGCATGAGTACATGGCTAAACTGATTCAAGAATGCATGCCTGAATATGCAACAGTAACTGATATCAAGATTACAACTATAACTTAATATGTAACTAAGTAAAGCTAAGGAAGGTTGTTACCTTAAGCTGAATCTGAGTTTGCGGAGAAGAGGTGAGGATACTTGGTCTACATGTTTGCTTTCTCTTCCGAAGTACCTCCCTCTATGGACTGATTCCGCCAAAGAACTTCGACCAAGGGAACTTCTTTGTTCCTCAATTTGTGAATTAAATGGTCAAGGATCTGGACTAGAACCTCTTCAAAAGAAAGATCATTCTGAATATCTACGCCCTCTAAAGAAACTATGACTGCTGGGTCACTAATGCATTTCTATAGCAAGGAGTTGCGAAATACTGGATGCACTGAAGCTAGATCTGAAGGCAACTTGAGCTCATAAGCTACTTTTCCAAAATGACTGAGAATTCTGTAAGGACCGACATATCGGGGACTGAGCATTCCCTTTTTATCGAATCTCTTTGCTCACTTCATGGGAGAGATTTTCAAGTACACAAAATCACCGATCTCAACCTCGAGATCCTTTCTTCTCACATCTGCATATGATTTCTACTGTCTCTGGTCAGCCCTAAGCCTTTCTCTGATCAACTGAACCTTCTTTAAGGCATCAAACACTAATTCAGGATCTACTACTGTGACCTCATCTACCTCGAACCAACCAATTGGAGATCTATATCTCCTACCATAAAGAACTTTAAATGGAGCCATCTGAATACTGTAATGATAACTGTTATTATATGCAAATTTGATCAAAGGCAAGTGGTCATCCCAACTACCCATAAAATCAATAATGATGCTCTCAACATATCTTTTAGAGTCTGGATGGTCCTTTTTGCTTGACCATCTTTTTGAGGGTGAAAGGCTATACTGAGATGAACTTGGGCACCGAGACCCTTTTGGAATGCTTTCTAGAAATAAGAGGTAAACTGGGTACCTCTATCTGATATGATAGACACTGGGACTTTGTGTAACCTGACCAACTCTCTAATATAGAGTTTAGCATAGTTCTCGGCTGAATAGGAGGTATGAACTGGTAAGAAATGAGCTGATTTGGTCATCTATGATAACCCATATAGAATCATGCTTGCGATGAGTACGAGGCAAACCCGTCACAAAGTCCATGTTTACTTCTTTTTATTTCCATGTGGGAATACTGAACTCCTGCATGGACCCACTAGGCTTCTAGAGCTCAATCTTAACTTGCTGACATGTAGAGCGCTTAACTACAATCTCTGCAATGTCTCTCTTTACCCGACTCCACCAATAGATCTTCCTTAAATTTTGGTACATCTTAGTGGCCCCTGGATGAATAGAGCAATGCGCACCATGTACTTCTACATAATTTATTACCTTAAGTTATCTACACCTGGCACACATAGCCGACCCTTGCAACGCAACACACTATCTCCCCCTAGGGAGAAAACCTCTACTTTTTGATTTCTGACTAACTCTTTCAAATTCACTAGACTAGGATATCTATCCTATTTTTCCTTTACTTTGAAAACTAGAGATGATTCTAAACTATTCTGAATCCACACACTACCTTATGCTGAATCGACTAAGCGGACACCTAGTCGGGCAAGCTGATAAACTTCCTGAACTAACTTCTTCTTATCATTCTCAACATAAGCAACACTACCCATAGACAACCTACCGAGAGCATCAGCCACTACATTGGCCTTGCCTGAATGATACAACACACTCATGTCATAACCTTTTAAAAAATCTAACCATCTTCTTTGACGCAAATTCAAATCTTTCTAAGATAACACATACTGCAAGATTTTGTGATCTGTGAACACATCAACATGCACCCCATACAAATAGTGCATCCAAATCTTTAAGGCAAACACTACAACTTTTAACTCGAGATCATGAGTCAGGTAATTCTTCTCATAGGGCTTAAGCTGCCTGGAGGCATAGGCTATGACCTTACCTCTTTGCATGAGGACACAACCCAAACCTATTCTGGATGCATCATAATACACAACAAACCTATCTGAACTATTTGGTAGAGTCAAAATTGGGGCTGAGGTGAGTCGAGTCTTTAACTCCTGAAAACTCTTCTCACAAGAATTTGACCGCTAAAAATTGACTTTTTTCTGAGTCAATATGGATATGGGAGATGCTATAAATTAAAACCCTTCAATAAACCAACGGTAATAGCCAACCAAACCTAAGAAACTCCTAATATCTGACGGAGAGATGGGACTAGGCCAGTTTCTCACTGCTTCAATCTTTTGAGGATCAACTCTAATGCCATCACCAAAAATAATATAACCAAGGAATGCTAGTGACCTTATCCAAAATTTGCACTTACTAAATTTGGTGAATAACTGATGAGTTCTAAGAGTCTAAAATATGATTCTGAGGTGATCTACATGATCATTCTCGTTACGGAAATAGAGAAGAAAGTCATTAATAAAGACTATAACGAATATGTACAAGTACTGCTTGAACACGCGATTCATTAAGTCCATGAAGGCTGTTGGGGCATTAGTAAGACCAAAGGACATGACTAGAAACTCGAAGTGACCATACCAGGTTCGGAAAGCTATTTTCAGAATGTCACATTCTCTGACTCTGAGATGATGATAGCCTGATTTGAGGTCTATCTTAGAAAAATAACTGGCAACCCAAAGTTGGTCAAATAAGTCATCAATTCTGGGAAGTAGGTATTTATTCTTGACTATGACATTTGTTCAATTGACAGTAGTCTATACACATTCTGAGGGAATTATCTTTCTTACGCAAAGACTGATGTGCCCCATGAGGAAATGCTGGGTCTGATGAACCCCCTATCTAAAAGGTCCTTTAACTATTTTTTTAACTCTCTTAGTTCAGCTGGAGCCATTCTATATGGCGAAATAGATATGGGTTGAGTATCTGGAAAAAGGTCTATTTTGAAGTAAATTTCCTTATGGGAGGAACTCTAGGAAAATCTTTGGGAAATAAATTTTAGAATTTATTTACTATTGGAACTGACTCAAGAGTTGGAGTTTCTGAGCTAGAGTCTTAGACTCACACGAAATGATAGACACATTTCTTGGATATCATTTTTCTCGCTCTAAGGTATGAAATCAACTGACCCTTAAGTGTTGTAGTGCTACCCCTCCATTCAAGGACTAGTTTATTTGGAAACTGAAAATGAATAATTCTATTTCTACAGTCAATTGAGGCATAGCATAAATGGAGCCAATCCATGCCGAGAATAATGTCGAAATCTATGATCTCTAATTTTATTAAGTCTACTAAAGTGACTTTCTGAGATATCATAAACGGACAGTTCATGTATACCTACTGGGCTATGATATACTGACCTACTAGGGTAGAGACTGAGAATGGTTCTATTAAGATTTCTGGTTTGACTTTGAAGTCGACTGCTATGTAAGGAGTTACAAAAGATAAAGAAGCTCCTAGATCTTGTAAGGCATAAATATGTAAATGAAAGATCTATAATGTACCATTAACCACATCAGGAGAACTTTCCTGATCTTGTCTGGACTGAAGTACATAGAGCCTATTTGGGCATTGCCCACTGGTGGCACTAAAAGCGGCACTAAAAGCGGCACCCTACTGATTCGAGCGACCGAATTGAGTTGGGGGATGATTATACTAACCCTGAGAACCTGACTAAGGACAATATCCGACTCCGTGACCTGGCTTGCCACACGCAAAACAAATATAAATGCCAGCCCTGCAAGCACCCTGATAGTTTCTGCCATATGTTTGACAAAGAGGATTTGTTTGAGCACTGTTAACACTACACTGAGATTTAGAGCCTGCTCCCTATCTTTGTTACCATTTTCGAACTTAGGTACCGGAGCAATGGCTGAAGACAGAGCTGGAACTGAAAACTTTGAATGAAACTGGGAATGGTTACCGCCCTTTGACTTAGGCTGATTGAACAAGCTACCTATTCTAGCTTTTTTGTTCTGTCTCTCTCTCTTCTTATTCTTAGCCTCCTTTATCTACTGATTATGGACCATGATCCTGAATATGTCTATCTCCTTTATTAGCATCACTATTCTGCACTCCTTAACCACACTATTAGATATCCCAGATATAAACTTACTTATTATGGACCTACTATCTGCCACTACATGGAGAGCACACCTGGCTAACTGAGTAAACTTGAGGGAATACTCTTTCACACTCAAACTGCTTTACCTGAGATTGATAAACTCTAACACCTTGACTTCTCTCAGCTCTAAGGGAAAGAATCAATCTAGAAAGTAGTAACAAACTTTTCCCACTCTATGGGCTCTGCATTTGTGCCCCTGTCTACCTTCCACGGCTTAAACCAAATATGAGCTATATCTTGTAGCTGATGGTGGCTAACTCAGCACTCTCACTGGAAGTCACTCCCATAATATCTTTGACTTTCTAAACCTGATCGAGGAACTCGTGTGGATCCTCTTCTGACTTAGATCCTGAGAATAGGGGAGGATTCATTTGGGTGAAGTCCCAAATCCTGGATGCAGCAGTATTGGCCACTGGGTTGGCCTGAACAGCATCTAACCAATAATTTTGGTTGCTACAGAATTAGCTAAAATAGTGAATGCAGATCTGAATTCTGCATAGGAGATATATTCGTCCAGGGGATCTGCCTGAACGGGCTGAGGTACTGATTGATTTCCTGTTCTTCTTTCGTTAGTTTTTTGGGAGGCATGTCTGTAAGTAAAAGGAAGAAACAAATTAGATAGAGAGTTTAACTTGAGGTCATGCTCATTCGCACGACATGAATACTGAAAGAAGGAAACCTTTTCCTAAAACATCTCATAACCTTCTGTCCATAAGCGTGGAGCTCTATAAACCTATGTACAAGACTCTACTTAATGTGGCTTTCAGACTCTCTAGGATTCTATTGAACCTTAGGCTCTGATATCAAGTTTGTAACGCCCCGAGTCTGTACCCCGGGACACTACACGTGCTTACGACCCTGAAGGACCACAGGCAAACCCATGACTGACATCTACTGTGAGCACTGAATAATAATACTGTAATAAATTCGAAAAATAAGCTGAAATACCATAAGGTTCAAATCTATAAATAATAATAAGGAATATCAATTGATAAAATATCTGAATCTGAAATACTGTATGAACTAGTTTAGTCTGAGAAGCCTCTAACTGAGCTGTCTAAAAGTGGAGTTGATGGGACAAGTCCCTAACTAACTCCAACTACTAAAATTCTTAGTCTACTATAATAATGAAATAAAAGAATATCCTCGATGGATGAGGACTCACTACTAAATTTGATACTATGTCTGAATCTAAATCTGTCTATGCACGGTCAAGAACCTGAGCGTTTGAACCTATAATATAAGACATCATAACTCAAAGAAAGAGTATACATAAGTACATGGAATGTACTGGTATGCTAGATGAGATAAGGCTAAATGAAATGGTTTATATGCATGAACAATAACTGACTGAATGATATAGAGTAACTAAACATAAGAGTACATGGATAACTAAAACTGCTCTTTATACTGAGTATGTAATACTGTGTATATATCTATATATACTATAACTGAGCTTTTTTTATGCTAAGTACTGAGTTCTGATACTGAGTAACTAATAATATAAGTTTTGTGATAACTGAGTTACTGATAATAATTGACTGTATTTGACAGTTTTGATTCTATAGAACTGAACTAAGTTCTATTCTGATACTGAAACTGAAACTGTGGAAGGTAATCATCTAATCGACATGCCCTAAATAAGATAAGATAACTGAGTTAGGGTCTAATCTGTAACCCCAATTAGAAGAGTGTCAATACCATGCCACGGGTAAAGACAAACTGAAGAGTTACCCTCACCTGGCAGGTACTCTAATGAGAACGGTAAAACCATTATCTGGAAGGTTAAAACACCTCATCCACCCTCAACTGGAAGGTTTGATGTCTCAGCCTATGCTAGCTACATAGGTCTAGAATGCAAGTACTGCTTTTAGATATCTCACCCTCTATTGGCAGGTGAGCCCCCATCCTTCGGTTCACTCGGTAATGAATCCTACTCCCAACTAAAAGACACTGAACTAATTATACTGAACTGGATTGGACTGATACTACGTTTACTGATTTTTCCTGAGTTTGGTAACTAATTGAGTTCTACTGATCGTGACATACTGAGACTATTATGTAACTGACACTGGCTCTCGGTAAACAGCTAGATTGTCAGGTATTAAATACCCCTAGGACTCAATAGCTTGAAAAGTAAGCATAACAATATTCACTTGATCATAATTTTTCCATAGTAATATTTTATCAAACACTTGTAAGGCATAAGCTTGTACATGATTGAGACAGCATAATGGCATGTCATGATTCCACTATTTACTTCACATAGACATTTTAGCAAACACTTGGGGAGCATGGAATATTTCACATGATGATGGTCAACTCATGTAATCATGAATACAATATTCAATTTCAAATTCAAAGGTTAAGCATGCAATTCATATTATTCCTCATAAGTATTATTCTAATTTCATGAATCTTTTAATAATCATGAATTGAAAACCCAATTAACATCATAGACATGCAGACAATCAATTTCAAGTATGGGAATTCACAATTCCATAAACTTGTAGTTTTTTTAAAAAAGGATTCTTGGACTTCATTGGTGAAAGGAACCCATGAATGAACACCTAACATACCTAAATTGATAAGTTCTTGGAGTTCTTAGTGAGTTTCTTGAAGATTGCTTTTGGTTTCTTGAAGCTAGGGTTTACTAATTGAGAGAGAATGATTTCTTTCTTGAGATAAGTGGGCAAATAATGAGATAATAGGCTATGTAGGGCTTTAATCCCGTGTTTAGGCTGACTGGAATGAGTTAAAAGACCTAAAATCCCTTGGAAATTAAAACTCAGAATTAACTAAAACTTCCTAATTTTTACTCTTGGCACGACGCAGCGCTATCGCGCCATGTCACTAAAAACTGACAATTGGGAACTGGGGCTTGGTGCGACGCGGTTGAATAGCAGTGCCCCTTTGATTCTGAACTTTTGACTCATCACGATGCGATGGGATCGCATTGGAACACTGGAATTGGACAATTATGAACTGAGTCTATGGCGCGATGCGCCTATATCACGGAGCAACACTGGAATTTTTCAATTGCCATTTGACTGGCCTCCGCAATGCGCTGACATGTATTTTGGCACACTGTTTCACAAAAATGGCTATAACTTTTCGCTCGGGTATCGAATTTGAGAGAATTTTATATCGTTGGAAAGCATACTAAATTTCCTATACAATTAAGGGATTAAAATTAAAAATTACTGAGGATTTAGAAAAATTTATATAAAATAACTAATGTACTGAGAGTTAGAATGAGCTATGGAAATATGGGGTATTACAAATATTGTGTAATTTTCTTGCGTAGAAAGAGATCAAGTTGATTTTCATCACATATTAAAAGAATAATATTGCTATTGACATAAATTTGTCCAAGTCCCTATTTTCTCTAGCTTGGATTATCTTTAAACAATAAATTAAAGGGGGGAGTAGGTATAGAAACTTGGAAATGAATTTTTTTAGCTTGGTTATCTGCGATTGAATATGCCATATGATCCCTTACTGAAGCCTTCTTGAAGCTAAACTTACATATGTGTGTGTGCTTAGTTGACCTAACATCCTTATTAAACGAACAAAGGAGGAACTATTAAATACAGAACGCGCAACTAAACTTCTTCTAGCTCAATCATTTTCTATTAATTAGTATATAATCTATTTTTTGAATTTATGTAACAGCTAAGTTTGATTCATATTACCCTATCATCTCTTCATTAAACAAACAAAATAAAAATTAACTAGCAAATAGACTTTCTTTAATTTAGCCCTTTTAGCAAGTATGTCATCTCTTCAACATAATTTGAAGTAGAATTGAATTGAAGTTTAATGTTAAGTTTTTCTTGATTTGAGTTGATTTGCGATTAATTCATATTTCATGATTTTCTCTCCAAGATTGTAGCTTTCGGCAAGATTGTTTTCTACCAAAATTTCAAATTACTTAGTCAATAAGAAAAATATTTTAATAAGGTAATGGTATATATTATTTTTCTGTATTTGTTTTCATATGATTTGTGTTTGTTCTTTTCTTAATTACTAATTTGGCAGGGACAAGGATTCGAGATATATTATGATTACCTTTTTGTAGTTAAAATCTGAAAATTAGGTTTTAAATATTTGTTCATATTAGTTGGTGATAAATCAAGAATTTGATAGAAATTAGAAATTTGAAAGTTAATACAAAAATTAGAATAGAATTGTTTAGAGGATGAAAGAAATTTAGAACAAAAGAATAATTGATATTTTAGGAGTAAACAAAATTGATGACTTTTATACGGATTGTTCAAAAGAGAATGTAGCCATTTAATTTAAGTTGAATTTCTATTGAAAATAGTCTCCCTACTTTTTAAGGTAGGGATGCTATATTCCTAAACCCTACTTTGTGGATTACATTGGATATATTATTTTTATTTTTATTTAGAACATCAATCTTGGACTCAAGCTTATATGAAGTAATATTATGTTCTATAATTATTAGTTAGTCACGTTTCCTTTTTTTCTTCCCTTTTTTAATCTTTTCTTATTTAGAAGATGTTTTAGCTTTCAAGTAATAATAATTTATTCATTCATTTTTACTTTTCATATTTAGACTCGTCATGCTCATTAAGAAAAGGATGATGGCATGACTACTTTATCGCACTATTTCTATTAATTAATGTTTAGTATTACGTCTTGAAAATGATTTGCATTACAAAATAATTAATTCTCGGATAAAACATGAAAACATAAGTGTCTATTTCTGATATGTTAAAATGAAAATCCATTTTTGAAATAATGAATAAAAAAAGTGAATGGATGGAATATTTTGGTTGCCTTGATGAGTATAATGTTTAAGTTCATTGTTTTAAAAAGACAAGTATAGAAAAATAGCATGAAAAAAAGTCCTAAAAATTTTGAATACGAAAAACTTACATAAAAGAATTATAATTATGTTAAATTGTTCAAATTAAATATGAAATCAATTGAACACAATAGCTCCTTTCGAAATTGATTGAGCCATGTGTGTATGCGAATTTGAGGGAAAGAGAGAAGATGAAAAAAATTAAGAATGTTTACGAGGTTTAACATATAATAAATATGAATAATTGAAAAGGATATCAGTGTTATGAATAGTTATCAACATCAATGTGATTTATAGATTTACTATAATGAAGGTCAGAAATCAAAGGCCTCAAGATACTCTTAGCTAATTTACGAAAATATTAAAAATGAGAAATATAGAGGTTGACATTTATAGAATTTGCATGAAGCAATTGCAACAATAATAACATATGAAATATATCCTCACAAAGTGGGGTCTGGAGAGCATAAGTATACATAGTCTGTCGTACTACCTCAAAGGTGAGGTAGAAAGGTTGTTTTCGATAAAACCTCGACTCAAGATTTAAAAAAAATCATAAAAGATAGTGTAGAAAGAATAGATATTAACTCCACAAATAATAATAGAAACAAACTACCACAAAGTAATGCTCCAATCGACCTATCTGAAATAATAAACATTATTACAATTCCACAAACAAGACATTACAAATATAGGACTGCAACGACTAGCACAAATACCAAAATAAAGCACTCATACCTACCAAAACAAGGACACACTATTTACTAACCTTCTGCCATAATTTGCATCCTCCACATCTTTCTATCTAAGGTCATATCCTTGATAAATTGTAGCTGATCCATATCATGTTTAATCACCCCTCTCAAATATTTTTTCGGCCTACCTCTTAATTCGTTGCATGAATCCATGAACTTATAATACCTTATTCCAACTCTTAATTATTTTTGATAATGTCTTATACGTAGGGTTAAAGTTTCATAATCATGACAACCTATTTCTTTTACCTGAAGGATCACATTCTATTTAAATAGCCACCAAAAAATCTTCATAATGAAGAATTTCAAAATGCAACTAAAATGACAAAGGAGGTTGAGATAAATTTTTTTATATGTAACTTAATTATTACATAAAATCCTTATTAAAATATCAATATGTAACACAAAAAAAAAAAGAAATTTTCGTGCAACAAAACAGATTCAGAAGTCATTATTATTTGTTATATAATTATAATCAAATAATATTTTACAGTCTTTATAATTTATTATTTTTTTAAAAAGGAAGAAATAAGAAAAACTCAAGCACATAGAGGGCACAAACTTATTTATGGTCAATGAGAGCTTTGACCTTATTTATCTACTTTCAATACTTTCACTGATTTATCTTGACATACATTTTACACTTTTAAAACAAAATATATATTTTTTCGTTCTTAAATACTTGTCATATTTTATTTTGCACATTGTTTAAGTAAAATTAGAGAGTAAATTGACTAAATTATTCTTATTTTTTTCTTCACTTCAACTTAATACAATACTTGACCCTTTTGCACAATAGTCATGACGAAGGGCAAAGGTAGAAATGAGCAAACTCATGATATTTTTGTTTTCTAAAATGACAAATACCTCTCCATTCTTTTTTAGTTTTCATGATAAGATTTTGCACAACTATTAAGAAAAATTAGTTAGGAATGCAATTTGACTCATACACCCTTTATTAATCTTTATCTATTTATGTGTCTATTAATTCTAAAAATAATTAATATTAAGAGCAAAGTTGAAAAAAACATAATAAATATACTCTTGATTTTTTAAGTTGATCAGTATTGGAAACAACAATTCTCAATATATAACAGTTAAAATGAAATAGAGAGAGTATTATGAGCCATCTATTTTTATTAAGGAAGACGTACAATATTTAGGAACGAAAGTCATAATATATTTTAAAAGTTTTTTACTTAATAATATAACAAACATATAATAATTTATTTTTGTAGACGTTTATCATTATTGACGTTATATACACATGCAAAGCACGTATATTAAACTAGTAACACAAAAAGTACAAGGAACTAAACATAAGTCAAAGGAATTCAAGAATTCATTAAAGATGCATATGCAATGCAATGAGGATGGAATGAATGGTGAAAGTTATCGCACGAATTTCTGTATACATCTAACGAGCTCACACCCCTCAGACAGGACCCATGGAGGTTTTGTAACCCATATACTATATCTTATATGTCAAATCTCAACCCACCTCTCTGACTCGTATTTACGGAGAGGGCTTTTTATAAAAATGTCTTATTTTCTTTCACAAACAGTGTTCCGCAATGGTACTAGTATCCGAATGTATATGTATGGAATAAAGATGTAATGCTCACAATCAATACAAGATGAAGATATTCAATTCATCCAACATGTATATAAGGGAGTCCAAAATTAACTCAATATGTCCATAATTCATGATTATCAACTCTAATTAGGCACCATCAGAATAAATATTCATATATGATATCATTAAGATCATATCAACCCCTAACTTGGGTATTTCAATCATGATAAAGGTAGTCAATACTCAAAAAGGCTAAAATAACAATATAAGCCCCTACACGGACATTATATCTAAAATAAGAAAATTTGAATGTACGGATAAAGTCAAGATGTCAAATAACCCCCTTCCCCCCAACAATATCAAATATCACAAGTCAACAACAACAGAATATAAGCCCCCCATAGGCACACAACAGTAATAATAGTCTCCAAAATCCTATAGTTATTTTTCCCAACCCATAGCATGTTTCACTTATTTATTAATTATCTAGCTCAATCTGAAGAAGTTAAGTCATAATCTACCTCAAAACGACAAAATACAAGCCTAAAGTGCTTAAATATGGAGCTTAACCTTTACGAATAGCCTCAAAATCAACTACAATATTTAAATAAAGCATCTACGTGTCGAAAGAAAGCTAATGATACTCATATCGCCCATATTTGTGTCGGATCCAAAATAGATTTGAAAAATGAGCTAAAAAACGAAAGAAGTAAAACCAAAATTTTATTTCAGAAATACATTTTCCAAGATTGAAGAAATCTAAAATTGAAAATCCATGCAAAAATGAATTAAAATGAGGTCCAAATAGAGAAAAATCCACTTTCAAGCTTTACAGGAATAATCCACAAATTCCATGTTAAAATCAAGATTAAATAGTATTTTGAAGATATAAATCAATAAAAATTAAAGCAATTAAGGTTTTGGAGCTTAACTAAGCTCAAATAGCGAAGAAAACCCTAAATATCACCCAAACTCGAAGCTCAAAGTCCAAAAATGATAAAAAATCTCAAAATGGGGCTTATATATAGCGGTTGTCGCTTAAGTGGCTAAATGACCACTAAAGCTGTCACCACTAAAACTAGGGGTGGGCATATTTTGGTTTAAATCGGAAAAACTAAAAAACCAAACCGAAATTTAATTTTGGTTTGACCATGAGTTTTGTGTTGTTTTGTAATCTATTTATGCAAGGTTATATTATATGTAATGATTAATGACATTATGCATTATGTTAAGCTTATGATTATTTCATTTCGTTTCATCCATGTTGAGTTATTTATAGTTATTTATATTTGGGAATGAAAAACAAGATTGAAAAAAATAATTTTTCTAAAAAAATCCATCAATTTTAAATGCCCAGTTATGAAAAACAGAGGCTAACTAGTTTAATATTTCAAACCGAAATAAAATTTGAAATAACCGAATCGAAATTGTAAAAACCGAATCAAATTGAATTTATTTCGATTTGGTTACGAATGTCATTTTTGTCAATCCAAAAACCGATAAACCGAACCGATATTAAACAATCAGATCGAACTAACCAAACATCCACCCTAGCTAAAACAACCCTTTGGTGCTTAAGCGGCTTTTGCTTTAGTGACCCATTAAAGCTTAAGCGGCTTCTGCTTTAGCAACCAATTGGCTGCTTAAGCGGCTGCACTAGTTATTGACTTGCATTAGCAAATTTAAAATTTGTCAAGTTTTTGGTCAAAACTTCAAAATTTATTCGGGATCCGACAGAAACAAATCATATATTCTACTAGGATATTTTTGACATTTCAAACTCAATGGCGATGTTTGATTTACGAAAAAATTATTTTCAAGAAACTAATACCCGAAACCCCTTTTTCACTATTTTACAAATGAAGAGTCGAAATGCAAAATAAAGGTTCTGAACTTGGACCAACCACGCTACTAATCCAAATTTATATTTCGAACGTAATGGAACTGTTCAAATCATCATCCGACATTCAAAACATCAAATGTTGATCCAAGTCAATTATATGCCTTTTTAATGCCTCTAACAGCAACAAACTCACCCAAATAATTTTCGATCACATCAAAAATCTTGCCAACCATTTTCACACCCCAAAATCAATATGTAGCAACTATGAAGAAAGGTAAAATGGTCAAAACACAAAAAACCAAGATTTCACAAATCAAATCATTACGACAAAAATCTATGTTAGTGGATTTGACTTTTAAATGATTTTCAAGAAGTTTAAACAATATTTCTAAGACTCTTCACACTTTTAATATAGTATTGATAAACCAAATCAAGGCAATAAAATTTGAGTTTTTCAATTTAAGATTTTTTGGGGTATCGTGATTTTCTCCGATTTTTAGGAGAAATTTTTTAATAAAACCTTCATACAAACATATAATTAACTTATGCTTCAAATATTTATTTAGTCCTAGCAAGATACAACTCTCTTAGGTGTTTATTTAAAAAATTACGATAAATATTAAATAGAAAATTAATTTAGGTTATGTATTTATGCAAAACTAAATAATAGATAGCTAACATATTATCCTTCCTAGTGTTTAATTGAATATTTTTGTTAGCATTAGTATTGATTTGATATTTTGGAGAAATGACAAAAGTAACAATCAAGTCTAAAATATTTCACTAAAATAGCCCTCAAATTTAAATGCCCCCTAATTAGCCATTAAACTAATTCCACTAATTAACCATCACTATCAGACCCTTAAGCATAGCTGAAAATCTCGGTAAAGTCAAAAGTAAATATCTTTGCCCCTTTCGCTTTCCTTTTCATTATCGATTTTCCCTAACTAACCATCACTTTTTACAAAAGAGAGGTATAAAATTAGTATCAATTTGGTATAGGAACTGCATATGCATGCATATAGGGGTGGGTATTCGGTTTGTTCGATTTGATTGTTGAATATCGGTTTGATTTTTTGATTTACGGATTAACGAAAATGACAATCATAACCAAACCAAAACTATTTTAATTTGATTCGTTATCTAAATATTTGGTTCGGTTATTTCAGATTTTTATTTTGGTTTTAAAGATTAAAGTAGTGAGCATTTAAAACTGGTGATTTTTCTAAAAAAATAATCTTTTTTTCAATCTTATTTTTCATTCTCAAATATAAGTAATTCAATGCATATGAAATAACCATAAATATCGACCTCGATGAGTCGACGTTGTTGGCGTGATAGTAGTGGCTGCACTCGGCATCGACTGCCTACGACAGTGACAAACTGAACAAACTACTGTCGACTGTCTTTGGCGATGTTGAAATTTCAAACAAATTGACGAACTGAGGATGTTTGAGCGCCATTGCAGCCTTCACGTTAATGTTAGGGTCTAAAGTAAAGCAGTATATTAGGATTTAGGGTTACTAAATGATTATAATTTATATATTTATATGTTATATCAGATTATATTATATTTTTAGTATATTTACATAATATATATATATATATATATATATATTAATTATAATATATTATTTATATAATTTTGATTTTTTGGTTTATCTAAAAAAAATTTGAAAATCCTAAAATCAAACCGTTAACCAAATTTCTAAAATTTGAAATCGAAATCAATCTGAAAAATCAAAAAATCAAATCAAAATTAAATTTTGTTCAATTTTCAGTTTTTCGGCTTAAACCTAAATATGCCCAGCCTTACATGCATAGGTTCCTCTCTTTAGAAAAAGTGTATCAATGTGATCTTTGTATTGTATTGATTTGGTATATTGACTGTATATGCCTGAATATGTTTCTTTCTTTTTAAAAAGTGTATCAATATGGTATAAGAACGGCATATGCATGCACAATTTTTCGCTCTTTTTAAAAATGTACCAATATGTTATAAGAACTGTATCATTTGGTATGGAATTGTAGGAATTGCATACACATAGGGTTTCTCTTTAAAAAGTGTAATGTAAGTTGTAAAACTATTATGTAGGGACTGCATATGCATAGTTTAACATGATGGTGTCCAATAATATATGATTCTGCAAAATCACCATCAACAACAACAATAAATTTTGGGTCAAACTTAATAACCAAACCAACTAATTTCAATCAAAACCTTATTTTGATTTTTTTCTTCATAGCTTTCGAATTGAAGGAAAAGGAACTCACACGGAGTATAGCGCACCAGAAAGCTACGAATAGTAGGATTGAATTTTGGGAGTTGATTGATAGAAAGAAACCATTTCGAAAAAGGACATCAAAAAAGGAAAGAAAGCTCTGCACAATGATCATTAGCATTAGTGACATTATTTTGGGCCTTTTGTATCAACGACTAAAAAGTGACATTAAAATGGGTGATGAGCCATCTGCTGTCCATTGGCCCAAATGTGCCCTAATATTTTAGAATAAAGGTCAGTTCATGTCCTTTTTCTTAAGGGAAAAAGACATAGCCTGTCCATTTTTTTAAAAAAACATTTGAAAAGGTGGACATGGGTTGTCTTTGGCTAAACTAATTTCTTTTTTTAGCCATTTGGCTCAATTGGTCACATGCAGTCTTTATACTCAATTGATATACTTTTATATCAAATTGATACATTTTTATACTATATTGATACACTTTTTAAAAAAGAGAAGGGAAATTCTATGCAAGCACATGCAGTCCCTTTACCCAATTGATACTCTTTTATACCACATTAATACATTTTTATACTATATTGATACACTTGCAGTGTCCATATACTCAATTGATACTCTCTTATACTAGATTGATACATTTTTAGAATGCATGTAGAAACTATATAGAGTCATATAAAGTATGTATCTAAATAATAATTGTAGTTAAAAATTGTATAAAAATTCTATAATTATTATATAAAATATGTATATATATAGAAACTGTATCATTATTATATATAGATATATATCTTTAACAATTATATTATATTAAAGGTATATGATATTGTATTTTATTGTATAAATAAGTAAAATTTAAAGAAAAAAATATGTTATTTTAATAACGTTGGTGAATGCAAAATAATCTTAAAAACAAAAAATTACTCAATTGTTTAAAAAGGATAAAAATCTGGTTCTAAGATAATGGTTTTAACATTAGTGCTCTGGAACATGTACTTTATGAGGGACATGATTGTTAGATCTGTCAAAAAAATCATGCTACTCGAGAGTTTAAAACTCCATATGCTCTTACTGGATCGCACAAACTTCTGGGGTCAGCTTCGATCACGAGGAGAGAAGAGCGGACCCCTTTCACTCGAGAACTCAAAGGGGGGAAAGAATTTTGCTGAGAAATGATTGGGAGAAGGATAGTGCACCATCCATCAATCCAATCGTACTATATCTGTCTACCCCATCCTGCCAAGTAAGAAGGTAGCCTTCATTCAATAGAATACCATCCTAAAAGACCTAGCAAAGGCAACGACTAAAGGAAACACGGTCCTTAGTGGCTATTTTCCGAGGTTTTAAATTTAGGTGCTAATTTTGTGGAATTATTTTAATTTTTGGTGTTATTTTTATTCTTTTCCCTTTTCTTAATATTTGTAAGATGTAAAATTTACTGATCCATTCAAAGTTCTAAGTCTAAAATTGAAACGGAAAAGGACAAATATACCCCTAAACTATGATAAATGATACATATATACCTCCGTCATACTTTGAATATACGTATACCCCTACCGTTAATAAAATAGTACGTACATGTCCCTCATACTAACTGTAGGGGCATATATGTACCAAAAGTATGACATACGTACCATTTATGTTTGGTTCGGGAGTATATTTATTCCCTTTTTATTTTTTATTTTTTTATCCCAAATAATTAATCCAAACTCACTACCCGATCCAATAAACCCATCAAACTCGATAGCAAATCAACTCGATCCGACCTCTATTTTTTGTTTCAAATCCCAATTCTCCCTCTGTTTTCTCTTAAACGTGAACCCCAATCAAATTGCAGTGATTGATCGTCACTGCTAGTTGATGTTTATTGGGTGAAAGGAGTGGAGATTAAGATGGAGGTGGCGAAATCTAGGGGTGCAACGATGGTTCGCTGGTGGGGTGTTTTCGTTTTGACGAAGACGGTGGCTATGTGGTGTTGACCAGTGATGGGTAGTGTTTTTCCGACGAAATTTCATTGAAAATTGAAACGTGGGGGTTCAATTTTTTTGATGTTTTTTTGGGGTGTTATGGGTTAATATATTGTTTTTAAAATAAAATTGGTAGTAGTGGGTGTTCCTGTATTATGTGTATATCATTATAGGGGTGGAAAAAAACATATTTGTTAGATAGACGTCTCTTGAATTTTATTAGGATCGGATTGGACAATGGATTTATTAGGTCGGGTAGTGGGTTTTAGTTAATTATTTGGGATAAAAAGTTTAAAACAGAAAAGGAACAAATATGCCCCAAACTATGATAAATGAT
>NC_061122.1:143382537-143501300 GCF_002878395.1 Capsicum annuum | reverse complement strand
TGTACCATTTTATTAACGGTAGGAGCATATGTGTATCCAAAATATGAAGGGGTATACATGTACCATTTATCATAATTCAGCGGTGAACTTGAAATAATATGTTGAAAGATAAAAATAATGAAAAAGTTTATGAAATGTTTATAAATTACATCTTAATAAATAGTTTTACGTATTAAATATTTTTAAAAATTATACAAATATTATATTGGATTGGTTCAATTTGACTTGGTCTTTTTTTTTTTTTTCTTTTTAAAGTTATAACCAAAGCAAATCACCTATAATCTATGTTTTTTTTTAACACGAAATACAAGTAGTCATTTTTTTATATTTGATTCAGTTCACAGTTTTATGCGATTTACAATTTGATTTTGTTTATCCCTAATTTCCTCCTTTTTTCTTTTTCTTTTTTCACAGAGAGAGAATATATAGGATGCATCTTATTAATAACTTAAAATCAACATAAAGAGTATCCCAGTAATAAAGATTCCATTCCTCATACAGAATAAAAAGGTTCCAACCTTATCAGCCATAAGTATATATAGACACAGAGATAATTTATTAGGATTATTAATTCCTATGATAAACTCTCACTCTTAACGAATTCTGATGAAAAATTCAGAAGGAAAATCTTATCCATGTTTATGTGATAATAGAATTAGATGTGCAAAACGGACCTTTAGCATGTTCAAATTGAGTGAAGGAAAAATAGTGACCATATGATCTTGGACATGAAAAATAAGTACTAGATATTTTCATAACATTACCTGGTCTAATTTGCTTGTAGATTATAAAAACAAAATAGGCATTTTCAAGAAAGAAAGTAAATATGAATAATCAAACAACAAAAGTTTTGTTTTTTAAAACTAATAAATTGTTAAAAATTTGTTTATCCTGGCCCTCTTGTGGCAAAACTAAATCCACTCATTCAATAAGAATTTTAATATTTGTCACATACTAAAACCTAGTATATGTAACTAGTTAAGACTTACAACAATAAGAAAAATCATACATTCAATCAGACAACTCTAAATTTCTAATATTTGTCACAAGGAGACATATTTTTCCACCCTAACTTCATTCTAAAATGTAATCCTGTTAATTAATTCCAAATAAAAATGAAAAGTGATTGCTAAATTAACAAAAAGATCCCTCTTGGACTAGAAATATTTAACAGAAATATCCCAGATGATAGTTTACTAAAATAACAAAAAGATATTCAGAAAACCAAACTTTAAAAAGAAAAAAAAAAAAAAAAAGACTACATAATTAGTAAGACGAATAGTTTGTTTGACCATCTCCTCCAGATTTCACTGGTGGCCTTGGAGGACTTTTTCCTCTAGCTGAATTCCTCACACTGATAGACCTTGTTGTCATGCACTCTATATTTTCCTGCATCAATAATTAATATTTCCCCCACCAACAAACAGAAAAAGCAAAAAAAATCCAATTAATGTACTCAAATGTACAATTCAATCATAAAAATAAATGATCTTTTTTTTTTTTTTTTTTTTGTGTGTCTTTTTAATTTGAGATCAGCCGGCCGACCAAGCTTTCTACTCCCTTGTTTTAAATTACTTGGTCACTGTAATGAAAATAATTATTTTTATTTACTTGTTCAAATTATAAAATCAGTAAAATTTTATCATATTTTTTTCTTTCTACGCTTAATAATAAATAACTATATAATTCCTTTTCTACATTTAATATTACATAACTATATAAAATACTCCCTTAATTTATTTTTACTTGTCACTAATTTTTTAATTAAATTTTTACTTTTGCTTGTTATTTTTAAGATATCAATAACAATCTTTTTTTCTATTTTATCTTTACTATTAATTATTATTTTTTTCAAAATAATTTCAAGATGCAATGTTTGCATCATTTAATAAACATACTATAATAAAATAGTCATATTATTAATTATTTTTTCTTAATAGATATGCCAACTCAAAAAGTCACATGTAAAATCAAACGGAAAAAATAATAATATTCAAAATTTAGAATTTTAAAATATCATTAATAAAATTAGTTTAGTAAAATATATATTTAATTAATTAAAATTTTTTTAATGTTTGTGTCAAATCAACAGGAGTAAATAAAATAAAATGGAGGGAGTAGAAATTAAGTAAATAATATTTTTTAAAATTTAAATATTCGTTTAGAAAATTAAGATATTTAACTAAGTTTTTAAGTAAATAATAAATGTTTCTTACTAGTAGCAAAAATTATCTTTGAGAAGTTGAAAAAGAAAAACAATTTTTCTCAAAGGCACATTTGAAAACATAATCGATCATAAATTACTATTCTTTATAGTTTTGTATTTCAACTTAATTAAAATGATATAAGCGGCTAATATTTAAACGTACTTTTTTGAAAGGTGGTTTCGATGAAAAATCGCTCTTCAAATTAAGAAAAAATTGGTTAAACAAACTAATATAATAAGTGGGTAGATTCGTTTGAACTCTATTTTGGTACGAGAAACAAGAACTTAAGTATAAACTAAAGGGCGTTAAATTTAAATTCTAAATTCATCAAATTAAAATTATATACCGTGGATATCATTTCTTCTTCTTGTTGGTGAGAATACACGGAGAGAAAGTTGGAGTTATGACCATTACCGTACCCCAAAAAGTTCAGTGTGGATTTAATCATTCTATCAAAAATATTGCAAGGATTCTCTCCCATTTTCTTTCCTTTTTGATGACTAGTGGTGCATCATCTTCTTCTTTTTCCAACAGTCTTTTTTCCTGTGTGGGGTGAGATATTTTTGTATTTGGGAGTAGCTTGTATGTATAATTTAAGAGAGTTAACATTATTAATGTTACAAAATTGGAAACATTTGCTAGATGAATGACACATATGTCTGACTCATGACATACTCCAATAGTCCAATTTAGTAAAATTTCATGCACCGCATTATTTTGGTTTATTCCTTTAAAGTAATATCTGCTTTATATCGTTTTTATGCAAATACAGTACTAGATATTCGGAATCCGTGCTAGCATGAACTTAAAATTATTTTTTTATTTTAATTTATGTGTTATAAATAAAATTTAGATAATTAATTATAATTTTAATATATTTTTAAATATTTTAAATCATTAGCTATTATAAGTTATAATATTTTTTTATATTATAATTTATTATTTTAAGTTGTTAACTATTATAATTTATAATACTTTCTTTATTCAAATATTTGTGACATTAATAGTCAGTTATATTTTTAAAATAATTTAAATTTTTAATTATTGGGATTGATAGTATTTTTTTTTCTATTTCAATTTAAGTGATATAATTTTGAGAATCAATCAAATATCATGATTGATGTAACGAAGCAGACATCTCTTAAAAGACGCATAATAACTAATTAGAAGTGATATAATAAAATTGCTATAAAAAATACTTGTGAAAATTTTTAATTGAGTCTCATATAAGATGTTAAGTTAATTTAAAACATTAAGAGTTAATTTATTATATCATGTCTATTTTTTTTTAATTAAATTTATTAATTTTTAATAGTTAGACGATTTATAATAATTAATTAGGGATGATGTGGTAAACTTATGATTGAAGCAGTGAAACAGATATATCATAAATGTCTATTTTATTTTTTTAATCAAATATTATTAATTTCTTAATACGTAAATGATGTATAATAATTAATTAGAGATGATATAATAAAATTACAGAGCAAGCAGACATGTTGACGAACACGTACGGTTGAAACAACTGAAACAAACATGTCATAAATGTCTATTTTATATTTTAATTAAATATTATTAATTTTCTAATACGTAAATGACACATAATAATTAATTAGGGGCGTGATATAGTAAAATCACAAAGTAAGTAGGTACACCGATAAAAATATGCTCGCTAACTAATTGATCGGTTGTTGGATTCAATCTAGTTTGTGCTGACCCACCAACAGCTTCAACACCTTGTGCAATACTTAACTCTCTTGTGTGTTTATCTCTTAAATGTCTCATTAACGAACCCGTACCTCCTTTATTGCCTCCGAGTTTATGCTCATATATAATTTCATAAATATTGCATTGCAGCTTACTTTCTCCTTCTATTTTCAAAAAAAATTCTAATGCAATACTAGTTCTTCTACGAGACCTTGTAGGGACAGAGAGAGAACGAAGAAGATGAACCGATTAACATTAACATTTCCGACTTTGGGTGTCTCAACAATATTTCATCATCTACGTCTATATTAACCGCGTCTACTTCATTCTCTTCTCCTATACCATAATTTTTCTAAGCTTCTAAATAATTCATATTGTTAGCACCTACACCTATTTCATCTTCAAAAGATTGACTAATTGGTACCAGAGGCACACAAGTATATCTAGTACTTGAACACCTCTACTGACAACACCACCAATTCATTTTTTACTACCACTATCACTTTCGAGATAAATTTTTTGACACTTTTACTGAGATTTCTTAATTTATCTATATTATAAATTAAATTAATAAATATTCAAAATGCACAAAAATATTTAAAATAATTTTTCAACAATTAATACACTAATTAAAAATTAAAAGTAAGAGATGAAATGATAATACTAAATTTTGAAAGTATTCAAAAGTTGCGATTTTAGAAAACTTTCACTTGATATTTGTAATCGCAAAATTAAAAATTAAAATTGAGCACTTTAGGAGATAATTAGAATATTTCAGAAAGATTGAGAGAATGGGAGAATAAGATTGTGTAATGATTTGAATTTAGAGTATTTAGAGAAAAAATTTGAATTATTTTTTTTAAAAAAAATTAAGAAAATTTGGCCAAATGGCCGTTGGACCTCAAATGACATTATAGCTGTTGGGTCAACGGTCCATTTGACCGATAGAATGGTAGCCCACAACTTGCCCATTTTTTTTAAAAAATATTTTTTAATAATTGGGCCGATTCGGTCCAGGTAATCGATGCGCCAGGTCCAATTTTTGGATCAGATCGATCCACCGGACCTGTCAATGCAGACGACCTAGCCCAGGATCGGCGATCCAATAACTTGAAGGACTTTAAAAAAAATAGTTTAGTGTATAATACAATATTTTGTGTAGATACACCATACTAACTTACATTTTTTTAAAAAAAAAAATATTTATGTTGAACTTTATTAATTTAGTTGATACGTAACGTAGGATGCATATCATCTTTTGAGTATGGGGTTGTGTATATGGAGAATGACAACTCATGGATATAGTTTTTCAATCAGTTCAGATTTTTTTTTGGAGAATGTGACAATATGTGTGTTTTATCTGATAGGAACAAAAGTATTATCAAAGTTGTAAGTGTTGTATATCCAAATGTCCCATATCTTGCATGTATTTGACATCTCTAAAAAAATGTTTGTGGTTACTTTCATAAAAGCAAAGAAAGTATAAGCGATTTTTACTATTCAATGGCGAAGGCTTATAGAAAAGACGATTTTAACTATCTAATGGAAAATATTAAAACTGCTGACCTGAGAATAAAAAATACCTATAAGAAGATGGTTAGGAAAAGTGGAGTAGGTGTCATTTCTTGGTAAAACAGAGGTAAGATGATGACTTCGAATATTGCTGAGTGTATTAATGGGTGTTTGTGGAGGCCTAGGAATTGCCAATATATGGATTCTTAGAAGAAGTGTGAATGTTATTTGGTTCTTGAAACTGTAAAAACAGTGAGATAGCTTCATATACAAAAACGACTTTGGATCGTAGATTTGATGAAATTTTAACTCTCAACGGTGTAAAAGCTTTGAGGATGACGGTATGAATAATTTTTTTAAATTTTTATTATGCATTTAGATGTAGTATCTAATTAACTGTATATTGACCTAAAATATTGCATTTTTACATTTTTTGCAAAAAAGTAGTCTGGTTGATTTTTTTTTGTTCAGGTGAAGGCTTCCTTAACCTATATATACTGTAATACTCCGTATTTTCCTAGATCGGTTTAGCTTTCAGTACACGAGAATTTTTGTGTATAACTTTTGTTCTAGGTGAAATTTTTTAGTTTAAAACCCACTATCTTGTAAGAAATTCAGTCAGCTTTTTAACGATATAAAATTCACCTTAATTCAATAATCGTGTAAGAAGATTGGCGATTTTAGTTTCATCAGTCAGGCTCCGCGATACCACCGTATTGCGGAGACAGGCCAAATGACATTTGTTAGTTTTTAGTAAGACACTGTGATTTCAGCGCATCGCAGTGAGGTTTCATTCTCACTTGTCATTTTCAAGTAAGACACCGTAATAGCACTGCGTCGTGCAAATGTCTACTTTATCAATTTTCAGTAGCCCGACGCGATACCACTACATCGCACCAAGAGGTAATTTCGCAATTGTCTATATTTAAACAGTTTCCAGCCAATTTCCAGTGGCTCACCGTGATGCCACCGCGTCGCGGTGAAATTCAAAATTGAGATTTTTGGTGACAAAATTTTAATTCTTTTAGAAGCATTTGGGTCTTTTTCCATGACCCTAATCAGTCCCAAACACGATATTTAATCCCTAATAACCTAATTAATCATTATTCTATTCGATTTTCCCCAAAATCAAGAGCACTCTCTCAATTAGCAAAACCCTAGCCTTCAAGCATCAAGGTCAAATCTCAAGGATACTACCAAGAATCTTCAAGAAGTTAATTTCTCAAGTATGTTAGGTGTTCATCCATGGGTCCTTACCATCCATGGAGCCCAAGAATCCTTTTGAAATTACAAGATTGAGATTTCATGATTTATATGTTTGAATTAGATTATATGCATGTTCATGATGTTGTTTGGGTTTCAATCCATGATTAATTACAAGTTTCATGAAATTAAGATAGCATGTGTGATGAATTATGTGATTCTTATGTTCAATTCTTGAATTTACAAGTTGAATGTTGTATCCATGATATTTATATATATGTTTATTATTATGTGAAATAATCATGCTCCCCAAGTGTTTGTTAGAATGCCTATGTGAATTGAATAGCGCAATCATGACATGTTAGCATGTGTTCCCTCAACGTAGCCAGCATAGGTTGAGATGTAAACCTACCAGTTGAGGATTGATAAGGTTTTACGTGCCAGTTGAGGGTAACACCGTTCTCATCAGGGAACCTGCCAATAGAGGGTGACCCTTAGTCCTTCAGGATAATATTTTAGTAGATCCATATAGCCAGTGTCTGTACTCGTGGTGCGGTACTGACACCTTTTCAACTGGGATTACAGGTTAGACCCCATTCAGTTCAGAGAGGGGTATGTCGGTGAGATGATTACCTTCCACAGTTTCAGTTTCAGTCTTCAGTATAGAATTCAGTTCAGTTTTACAGAATCAGGACTGTCAGTAACAACTACCCAGTTATCAGTAATTCAGTTATCAGTGATCTCAGATATCAGTTACTCAGTTATCAAAACTCAATACTCAATTTCAGTATAAATCTCGAATACAGTATATATGTATATATATAGTATTACATACTCAGTGTTTATAGCAGTTTCAGTTTCTCCATGTACTCTTATTCAGTTACTCTATATCATCCAGTCAGCTATTGTTCATGCATATGAGCCCATGCATATTAGTCTTACTTCACTTAGCACACCAGTACATTCCACGTACTGATTGCATACTCTTTCTTTTGCATTATGATGTCTCATATCATAGGTTCGGACGCTCAGGTTCTTAACCACACTTAGCCAGATTCAGTCAACAGCAGTAGATTTAGTAGTGAGTCCTCATTTTTCGATGATATTCTTTTATTTTAGTATTGCAGCAGGTTCAGTATTTTATTAGTTGGAGTTAGTTAGGGACTTGTCCCATCAACTCCCTATTTAGACAATTCTGTTAGAGGCTTTTTAGACTAGACTACTTCAGACAGATGTTCAATTATATTTTCGATATTATTGCCAGTATTCAGTATTTATTTTCAGTTAATGAACCTTATGACAATCTCAGCCTAACATCCATATATATATTTTCAGTATTATTATTTAGTGCTCACAGCAGGTACCAGTCATGGGTTAGCTTGTGAATAATTTTAGTTGGGTGTTTATCTATTGAATAAATATGAGTTTTCTTTAGTTTACCATTTACGTTTGATGTATTTTTTTCTTATTTGTGTTGTGTATGTGTTTGATGCGTTAATTAGTTGTTTCATTGACGCTTCTACATGCATTTGTTATTCATTAATGTTTGTAATCATTTGTAGATAAGCGTAACTTAATTAAGACAAACAAAGTAGTAGTTAACATGACTTATAACACTATCTATATGTTAAAATTAAATTACATATATATGTGAACATATATATATATATATATATATATATATATATATATACTATTTAATATAGTTAGTAATTAATGATGTATATAAATTCTATATCAAATTCAAAAAACATTACAAAAATTTTAACATAGAACATTTAGACTTGTTGTCCCGATGTTATGTATGTATGAATCCAGCTATGTCATAAGTTTATGTACATGAAAATATATACATCATATAGTACACTTATAATAATGTAAGTATATGCATACATAATCTTATGTATACATATGTACTATATATATAGTTACTAATTTACGATGTATGTAAATTCTATGTATATGCGTACATATACACACAAACTATAAGAAATGTGTCGGATTCACCAAACAATATGCAATTTTTAAGAAAGAACAGTTAGACTTATTGTCCAAATGTTATGTTTGTATGAATCAAGCTATGTCATAAGTTTATGTATATGAATATATATACATCCTATAGTACACTTATAATAATGTATGTATATGTAGATAATAATTTATGTATATGTAGATATTAATTCTATGTATATGTAGACATATACACCCATACAAACTATATGCAGTATATCAAAAGCATGCTATATTTTTTAGAACAAAAGCAGTTAGAATAATTAGCCATCTCTTATATATGTATGAATGAACGTATAACGAAAGTATATGTAAATAAATATAAATACTTTCTATGTACCACTTATATATATATATATATATATATGTATTAGCTTGGAAAATATAATATCGATAAATCATGTACAATTTTTTATAACAAAAATTACGTGCAAAACATAACTTATAGCAATACTTAAAATGCACAAGACATAAGAATCATGTAGAAACACTTTAACCAATAATCCAAAAACATGGGGTAAATGTTTTATAATAAATTTGTACATACAAAACATATAAAGTTGTTTAAAATTCAATATTACTACCAAATTCACAGAAATAAAAAGTCTCCACCATAATTATCTTTAAGACTGCTCAATGCTAACTATTCCAGTATCATCGAAAAGGTGAAGATTTTTTGTCCTTGGTCTTGGAGGGTCGTCATTGTCACTAACATAATATTTCTTCCCTTTACGAAGACTGTAATTTTAAAGGAGTGATGCGTATCGCATACGATGATATTCTACTTCAAAACCAACTAAAGGCACGTCCATTCCTTCACTTAGGTATTCTGCATACCCAACAACAAACACCCCATAGTCCCTGACATGCATATAAAGAAACACATTATTTTGTTCAACACATCGTAAGTAATAGTTCATAAAAAATATAAAGATTACTTACAAGATTTCACATTCTTGTTGTGTAATTTATTGCACATACTAAACCTTGAATGAGTATTGATTCACTAACTATGTTCTTGTAATGCTCCGAAAATCTGTTTCGAGATGTCACATGATGCTTAGGATCACAAGTGACCCCAAGCTAATCCTTCTATTGGCAGATCTCATAAGCAACTGGATAATATGTATAAATCTGTACAAAAAACAATGGAAGATAACTCTTTTTTGAATCTGAGAAATACAAAACTGAATTCAAATGATTTCAGCTCTGCTTTACAAATGAAACTGGAATAAAATACTTTTAACTCTACTAACTATCTATAAAGCCTCTACTATACTGACTATAAATGGTTGGGAAGATACTCCAACTATCACTAATCAATACATGTGAATAAAAAAATAAATAACATAAATAAATCTAACTGAAGTCCTCGAAGGAAAAGGACTCATCATCATGCTGGCTGGAATCCGCAACTGCCTGAATCTGAATGTGCATACTAAGTCTTGTACCTACATTATGAGACAATGTAGCACATAAACATATATGTGGATCAGTACTTTGAGGATATACTGAGTATATGGGGGTGCAGTGCATAAGTAAAACATATCTCATGATCATCATTTATAAAATAATTCATGCTAAATGCAAATAACTGACATAGCTTGAGTAATATGAAATCTGAATATCATAAGTCATAAAGAGTAAAGCATATAATAGAAAACTCATGAGTCATCACACTTAGTTTTGAAATCTATAGTTTTATTTCCTTCTCAAATTATATAGACTAAGTGATAAAGAGCTCACCTCTGTATCTGAAAGCTAAGACTGTAACTTTGAAACTAAAATCTCATGTAAAATAATATCTGAATAAGTTTGTGAGACTTTACACTTAGTATCTAAAATTCTTAGGGAAATTACTTTTAAAACCCTTTTTTTTACTGGTAGAAAAGAAATAACTTATCTGTAAGGAAAAATACTTTGATCTTAAGTGGATACTTTCAAAAGCTTTTCTTAACTAGTAGAAAGAGTACTCAAAAGCTGTTTATTTACTTTTACTAGCAGGGGAATACTTTTCTTTGCCGCGACACTAAATCAGACGCTTCTTGGGAGGCAACCCAAGTAAACTAGGTTTGGTTTATTTTCAGTTTTAGTTGTTATTTCATGTAGTTTTCATTTTTTATTGAGTCACAGGTTGATGAAAAGTCTGAGTACCGAAAACTTGAGCTAAGGAGCTTGGAAAAAACTGAGGGTGGAGTCCCATGTATCTTATTTATGCAAAATGATACTACTATTTAGGCCTAGAGGCCTCAGGGAGTATTTTTACCTCTTGCTTTAAAAGTTCACTTTGGGAACAAAGTAGATTCTTAAGTGTGGGGTGGGAAAATTTCTAAATTTTGGCTCAATTTAAAAAATTTGGTGTAAGATATTTTTGTTGGTGCTACTTTTGTTTACATGGTGCAAGTGTTTTATTTGGTAAAATCATGTTGAATGAGTGCATTACTATTTTTGAGACTCCTAGGCTCAAGTTTTTGTGACTCTTGCACTTTTTGGCTAAAATTTAAATTCATGCTATTGTTTGGCTGAGAGTCTATGATGATCCTATTGAGTTGAGCATGTTCCATGGGCATGTGAGATTTTTATATATTCCTTGTTGCATGTAATGCCTAAAACTTGCTCGGTGTGTGTGCAAAATGAAATAAAGAATGTTCTTTTAGGAGATGATTTTGGCATTTCTTTGATGGCCTTGTTTCATAACTTTTATTTGTCCTACCCTTTGTGCATTATCCTAATTAACCCTATTGATCCTTTACCCTTTTCTTTGGTAACTTCATATATATGCTAATTCCCTTCTTTGTTAGACCAAAATTATATTCAAAAAGCTCCTAAGCGCTTTAATGAAAAATTGATTTAGTAAGGAGTTCGAGAAATTAAAGAAGAAAAAGGTGAAATTGATTCCCCAAGGTAATAGTTATTTGTGCTTATATTTTATGTGTGATGGTTGAGAGTGATATAAATGGTGTTATAAATATTCCCATGATTGTAAAAAATGAGAAAATTTAAATCTTGAAGGAATAAACAATACGCCCACCATATGTTTGTAAAAATACTTAAAAGAGATGGGGCAAAAATAAAGGTGATGGGTGGATGGAAAATTGTAATTTGGTTGTTCAAGATTGGTTTTAAATGTATAATGTAGTGTATTAAAGTACTTAGAGAGGTTAGTCACTATTGCCAAATAGTTCTTAACCATCCCTTAGCCTACATTACAACCCAAAAAGACCTAATTGATCCTAAGCTCATCATTCTAATATTGGTGGAGCATTACACTAAGGTCAAGCTTATGGTTCATTGTGTGTAACTTTTGAATTCTTTATGAGAGGGTCATTTGATTCTTGTACCCATTATGTTATAAATTGCATTATTGTGAGTAATTATGGGTATCTCTCTTGTTGTAAGGGGCACATATTTTATGCATGTGGTTTATTTGTATGATGTCTTTGATTGATAAATATGTATGAGTTTTCCATTTGTGAGTCAATTCTTGAGGCTAGGATGTTTCAGAGTAGAATTCTTGAGCTTCCAATTATCTAAATAACATGCTTTGTGTAGAAACTTGCATTCCGTGTAGTCATTGTAATACTAGCTTGAGTGTATTTATTTTAGTAGAAGTGTAGTGTCACCTCAGCTTTTGATGCTTAGAGTAAAGAGTTTTTTGAGGACGAACAATGGTTTAAGTGTGGGGTGATGATTTGAGGTGGTTTTGTACACCTCAGTATCATTATTCTAGCTTATTTAGTCTTGTTTTGAGAGCAATTCATGTTCTTAACATGTGCATATTGATATAAATTAGAATGTAAGTGTCTAAGGGCGTGATTACAACGTTCAAAGTGTTTTTCAAACAAGTTTGTAGTTAATTGAGTCATTTAGAGTTCAACCAGGAAAACAAGTTTTACTAGCTTGAGTTAGGTGTGTGTTTAGTTGGTTTTGGTGGATTTTACTGTGTTTAATTTTTTTCAAATAATTTAAATGTGTAATTATATGTCGAATAACTTGTTTGTAATGGAAAAATTTCAATTTGATTAAGTCAAGAGTTTGAATAATAAGTTGAAGATCATTGCGAATTAGCCTTATCTTTGCTCTAGTTTTGATTCATTGTTGAGAATATTATGTTGTTTTTATCTCCAATACATGGTGTGTGATATTGTGGGAGGATTTTTGAGTTGAATATGATGATGTATTAATAATAAAAAGGCTTGATATTCATTGAAAATACACTACAAAAAGCATAGGAAAAAGAAGGGACGTACAACACTTCAACAAAAATCTTGGAGGCTATTTCCACTGAGTCGACACGTCGCATTGCTCTTGTTGACGCTATCCTTGATGCGTCAAATCGCTGATCCATACACGGCCAAATACAAAATATTTTTTGCTGACACAACCTAGACTTATTAATATAATAAAAGAGCTGGAGGGAATCTGTTTAGGGAAAATTTTGGGAACCCGTGCAAATCCTTAATCCCACCATCATTAGAAGTATATCATATTATATATATTACATTGTACAAGGGAGACACCTGAACATACTGGGACAATTCAAATTCGGTGGACAATTTGGACAGTTGGGATGGCGTAGATTAACGTGGTTGCTGCTACTTCTTCATTAGGTTTTTAATTTGTTTTATTTAGATTTTAATTAATCATATCATGCATTCAATTAATTGGATTGTGATTATGAATATTATTGGCTAAAAACCTTCTTTTTGGGGTTAAAGCCAAGAAATGGGTACTATTGTTTTGGATTAATTTCGTTGGATTTGCTTATCATATTTGGTTGTTTGTTTATTCTTTTTTAGTTATTTTATTGATTGATCACCCATAAAACATATTTATTTTAAACCTTTTGATCTTGGGAGAGAGAATAAGGCGATAGAACATGGGAATAAACAAAGTTTGAGTTTTTATTCTTTTATGAAATAAAGAATTAAACTTAGCACCTAGGACAGGGATGTACTTAGGAGCATTACTTGATTCAAAAGTAGGATGATAGCGTTAATAACTTAATTGTATTATTATATCCCTGCTTAACGATGTTGTTGTAATGTCCATATTATGTAAAAGATTAGAGATCGGGAAACCATGATCATGCAATTAATCCTACGAATCAACAACCAAGATAAGAAAGTTAACGAATGAAATTCAATAACATAGTATGATTATTCGGAGTGCTTTAACAATGGGGTTTCTCCTATTGATTGTCTCAAGTACTTTAATTTACGCATTATTTCCTTTTCTTTAGTTTACAAATTATAAACTCTATTTTTTGGTTACTTTTTCATCAATTAAGTATAAATTGTAAATTAGAATTGAATCGTTGTTGAAGCAAGTCCCTATGGGACCGATACTTGGCTTCTTGAAGGCCACTTTACTACTTGATAATACCACATAGACTTGCGTGTGCTCTCGAACGCTGTCATTTTGGAATTCCTACTCCATCAACTATGAGGCTATTAATCGTAAACCGGTCTATTAAGAGATCGATTGGAGTTTTGTTTGATGTTTTAGTAAAGGTGGATAGCCTCATCCTTCCGACGGACTTTGTGGTGCTTGAATGAAAAACAGACCAAGAGGTACCAATAATCCTTGGCTGTCATTTCCTTGCAATCGGAAGAGCTATTGTGGATATGAATCTAGGAGAAATGAGAATTTTAGTGAATAATGATGAACTGTCCTTCTGGGTATGCAAAAGTGAGAAACAACCCATGGAGTTGCAAGTAGTGTCCATCATTGATGTTGAGGACAAGGAGGTGAATTATGGGTCCATTGAGGAACCAACTTTAAAAGAGGAAGAATGTCTTACCGCGATGATAAATTAGGATCTAGGTGGTAGTCAACCAACCAATGCCACAAAAGTGGCCTATATCCTTTGTTTTTGATTAAGTAGGGTAGGTTTTATTTTTGTGTATGATTGATCCATGAAATTGTGGTGCTATTAGGTTTTTTGAATGTGGTTGAGTGGTAGAAGTTTAAAAAAATTGTGCAATGAACTAAGAAGGTGTAAACATAGGACCAAAAAAGTCCCCAGTTACCGCAATCGCAATGCCTGTGATACCATATTCGCGGTAGCCACGTGATTGCAATCACGAAACATGGACTGCAATAGTGGTATTGAATAGTTTAAAAATCCAATCGACTGCCCATTTTCTCCTTACACTCCCTATTCAAAATTTCTGTCAAATTGCAATAGATTTGGATGAAGTTTTGGTATAAAATTTGTGCATCAATATCCCATTTGCATCCTTAATCTGGTATGTGATTCAAACCCCTTCATTTATGCGTATTTGTAGGCCTTAGAAACCATGTTGTTGGGATGGCCTAAAATGGTAAGTTAAATGCTTTATCGTTGTTTGAATATAGTTGCTTGGTGTGGTTAAGCTGTTGTAGTTGGTGTGTACACTGATGGGGAAGTCTTTAGTACCCAAATTTTATGCAAATTTGATAGAAATACTATGTACACACCAAGTGCTAGATTAAATTCCCAAACGAGTTCAATATTAGTTTTTCCATGTTCCAAGGGCATAATCAAGCACTTAGAGGCTAAGTTTCATATGCATAAGGTTACTTCTTCATTTGAAACACATTTTGGCAATAAAATTGGATGATTTGAGTTTTGAACATTTTGTCAAATCTTGCCTCAGATAACGTGATCAGAGTCTAAGGATCGCAATCGTGACTCTATGGCTTGCGATCACTATAACTGAGAGTGATTTCCAGTACTGACCAAAAATTGTGAATTTTCATTTCTTGACCAAAACACACAAACAAACCATCCCATGAGCTAAAAATGATAACGTAGCATAGTTTCCATATGTAAATGTTGACGATTAATGCTATTGTGTGATTTTTAGGTTTTCAAAGCTACATAATAGTAGATTATGACCAAACCCATTTTATGTCCTTTGAATGGCAAAACTTGTACTATAGTGATCTCCCCAAGATAAAACTTCTCCTTGAGAGAGGCATCTACTTTGACAAAGTGCTGGAAAAGCTTTTGGTATTCCATACAGAATCATAGCAACTAGGTGGAGGTTCTTTACCCCGGATCCTTGCCGGGAAATTGAGTATTGGGTATAGGAGTTCTATGCTAATCTTACCATCGTATCTTTATCTAAACCAATTATGTGGATTTGGGGAAAGAATGTGCACTTTAGGGATGAGCAGATTAATGATTACTATGGGTTATTGGATGAAGATATGAGCCAATTTGAGGCGAACGGGTATGAACCAGGAAGCTGGATGGCTAATAAGTTGTGCCTTGGCTGGGAGGTTCCTTAGGAGGCCATCAAGAGGTGTATATTAATGACTGATTTCAAAGAGGAGGCAAGGATATGAACAAACATTATTCATAGCCGGGTTTCTCCATGCACACACATGACTACTGTTCCATATATGAGAGCCCAGATGGTTTCCTATATACTAGACAACATTCTTTTGAATGTTGGTTGGCTTTTGATCTCAGACATGAAATAATTAAATTTCCATGGTGGTATGAACCTATTATTCCCTTCTTTAATTACTGAGATGTGCAGTAGAGCTAGGGTTGAGGAATACCCCAGACATAATTGGGTGCGCCCAAATACCCCCATTAATCCTCTCAAGATTTGGGATGAGGGATCACCGGGAAAGAGCAAGAAGAGGAAGTTTGACTTGGGAAAGTTTTCAGGTGAGAATATAGAGTCTTGCAGGATATCCACAACCTAAATCTTTAATGAGATCTCAATTTATTTGAGGAAATAAGGAATCTTGTGGCGGGGTTTCCTCATAGGCCGGGAGATCCTTCCACCACCCGATACTTCTATGTGGCCCAGTCTGATTATGAGAGGTATCTTAAGGATTAGAAGATGCAGGGAACTGCTATTACTAGGATTGAGAGGGCCTATTCTTCTATAGCAGAGTTTCATAGAGAGATTAGGGACTTATATGCAAAAATAAAAAAGAGGGAAAAAAAGAGAGAAAAATTCTTCACCAAGATGTGGAAACTGGTTAACGGCTTTGGAAGGTCCTGAAACCCAGAGACATACTTCCTTCTTCAAGAGTTGATAGTGATGATGAGACCCCAGCTGAGTGGTGCAGTTTTGATTATGCTAGAGATGATGCTGAGTCTGAGGGTGACATCAACTCTTGATGTGGTTATACGGAGCACCCTTTTACTCTTTTTATGCATTATTGATTATGCAGTGAGGTCACTGCAAGCTTTTTAGTTGGGGTTACTATAACCATATTCATTCATTTGGCTTGTATTATTGAGATATTTTTTTTTTATATTTTGATGCTGATTTGGATAATTTTTATTTTATGTTGGGTTGTAATATTCAGTCATTCTGATGGTGCCTACATTTAATGGATTAGTTGCTTGTTTTATTTTTAGTTTGTTTATTTTTATCTTGTTTATGATAACATCAGGCGATCCTTTCCCTGTGATAGATTGAGTGAAGACATTCTTAAAGGAAAATCATCGAGATTGGGATTTTAGCCATGGATGCAGGAGAAGTGTGAGTACCTATGGCATCGAAGCTATAAATACGAGGGAAATCTAAGTACCGGTGGTATTTTAGATCTGGGATCTCACCTATACCTATGGTGAAGTCTAAGCATCCATATGGTTACCTGTATAAAATCTGAAATATGAGATAATGGCTTGGTTTGGTGCCATAAATAGCAAATTGTGCAAAGTGCAAATGTGAAGCAACCATTCCCCACCGTCTAAAATTTTTTTGAAAACCAAGGGCTTGGATGTAAACAATCTTTTAAAAATGCCTTACCTCTTTTTATGATTAGGAAATTGTATCTTATAGAAGTTGGTAAATACTTCATTTTTTCTCAAGTTGGCGGTGCAATTGAGCCCCCTTGAGGAATTTGCATGCCATGTGTGGTGAGCATAATTTTCTAACTCGCATGCATACTTGTACCATCTAAAACTTTCCCTATTAGTCTCTCAAGGCTAATTGTTGTTATGCTTGGTTGGTGAAATGATCTTAGGCCCTCTTGGTGACCATTAAGAGCCCATTTTAGCCTAAATAGTCTACCCATACATAGAATAGTATCATTAGTTACCCAATTTTGAGCCTTCAAGCTTTTCTTTGGCAACCACATGACTAGTCTTTAACCATTCAAAGTCTTCTATCCTTTGAACCCTACGCTTCTTGAACTTGTAAAATGAAAATTGAGGCCAAATGCCTAAGTTAGAGGGGGTAAGTTTGGAAGAGATGACCTTAGGTCATGTTAATTTAAGTGGATGCCTATGATGCTAAGCTAAGATAGAAAGTTATAAAGTGAAAAAGAAATGAATCATAGAAAGAAGGAATAACATAGAGTGGAAAAGAAATTATCAAAAGAAAAAGATTTCAAAGAATTGGGTAAAGGCATAGTAAAATTTGGAAACAAATAAAGTGGTTATAACGCCCCAAATCTGATACCCAAAATGCTACACGGTACTCATGACCCCGAAGGACCACAAGCTAACCCATGAATGATATCTGTACCTGTATACTGCATAAAATACTTTATAGTGCGAAAACATGAACTGAAAGGCCATAAGGTTCAAAGCTGAGACATAGTATCTAATAAAACTGTAGCATTTGGGACAGGTATGAAATACCAAAACAACTGAAATAAGCTATATGAACATACTGTAGTCTGGAAAGCCTTTAAAATGTGACTGTCAGAATAAGGAGTTGATGGGACATGTCCCCAGCTAACTTCAACTAATAAAATAATTACTGAGATAAAAGAATGATGATCATGTCCTCGAAATATGAGGACTCACTGCTAACTTTGACTGCTGAGACTGGAATATACTGATGCTCTGGAGGTCGTGTCTCTGAACCTATGGTATAAGACACTATAACTCAAATGCATCAGTACTTTAAATATACTGGTATACATATGAGGTAGGCTGAGTGCATGGGCTTCATATGCATGAACAATAACAATAGCAGACTAACTATCATGACTATGAGAATACATGCACGATACATAATAACTAACACTAATACGGTGATAACATTATTACTGAATCTGAATACTGATAACATGAGTGACTCTATCTGACAGTCCTCAATCTAATGGAACTAGCTGAGTCCTGTACTGTATCTAAGTTGACTGTATCTGACAGTCTTAAAATTTGAAGAGCAATCTGAGTTTTATTGCTGAGACTGATTGACTGTGTCTGACAGTCCTGATTATATAACATGAAACTGTGGGAAGTAGTTATCTAACCGACATGCCCCTAATATGCCATTATAGATGAGTTGGGTTCCAATCTGTAACCTCAATTAGAAGGGTGTCAATACCATGCCACTAGTAAGGACAAGCTGTGGGTGACCCTCATCTGATAGTGTCCCCAAAAGAGAATGGTGGAGCCTTTATCTGACAGTGCTTATCTACCTCATCAACCCTCATCGGACAAAGATGATGTCTCAACCTATGCTGGATACATAGTTCTAGAATGCAAGGATGACTTTTAAGAATCACACCCTCATCTGATAGTGTGTGTTCCCATCCTTGGGTTTACTCTATGCTAATTCCTACTCCCATCTGAATAGACTCTGAACATGATTTACTGAACTGAACATGGGCTTAGTTACTGAATTCCGCTGACTGATGGAATACTACTGATATCTGATAACTGACTGAGTTCATGTGATCATAGAGATTTCTTGAGTCATAAGACTGTCTGAAGTTTGAGGATTCATAGCTTGACTGAGAGTATCGTGAAAACATAACATGGCTCTAGTAACATAGCTAATGTTTTAGGTACGAGTACCCCCACGACTCGATGGAAGGAAACTGACCAAGTATATCTTACTTGAACATATAACTAACATCATAATCCATAATACTTTTATAAAATCATTTCATCAAAATATGTGATAGGCAGAACTTGTATGTACATGGGGATTTCACGGTATCTTGCTAGTTAGGAACTTTTCCTTCATATAGGCATTTAATCAAACATATTATAGGCATGGTACATGTAAACATCATTGTACAATAATTAAACATCATGGTTCAATTCTAATTTCATTATTCAAGGGTGTAGTCATAGGTTTTCATGAATCTATATCTATAATAATTTAGCCATTATAGAATTTATCACACAACATGGAGTAGAATTCAATTTATCATTATCCCCATGAACAAGAGCACCCCAATCATGAAATTCATAAGAAAATTCATAAACTTAAATTTAGAAAAGGGATTCTTGGGATTCATAGATGAAAGGATTCCATGAATGAACACTATTCATACCTTAGTTCATAAATACATGAAGATTGACGGAGGAAATTCTTGATTCTGAATCTTCTATGAAAATCCCTAGATTGTTCTTGTGAGTTTTTCTAGAGAAGAGAGTGTATTTTGGGTGAAATATGACTGAATCATGTGTTAAAGGGACTAAATAGGGGTGGGAAATTGATCATTTTAACCCTGGACACATTTTGTAGTTTCAGTAAAAATTTTTCGAATTGGACCCCTGGCGCGACGCGTTGCTATCGCACCGTGTCACTGGAATTGGACTATTGGGAAACTGAGGGATGATGCGATGCAGAGCCATCGCATTGGCCCTTTTTTGTGACCAAGAACTTTGGCACGACATAGAGGAAATTACGCTAAGACACTGCAAAAGGACAATTGCCATTTTAGCCTGTGGTGCGGCATGCCACTGACCAATATGGCACTATTTTATGACGGGAACTTTAAATAGTCATAACTTCTTACCCGGTTATTGAATTTGGGTGAATTTTATATTGATGGAAATCTTATTGAATTTCCCACATGACAAAGAGTGAAAATGTTAAAAATACCACATGTATAAAAGTGTATTCATCTTTCAAATAAAGCTCCTAATATTTTTGAGATCATTTCAAGCTATGATAAGGTATGAGGTATTACAATATCTCCCCCTTGAGAGCATTCATCCTCGAATGAAACTGAGAGTGAGGGGAAGAATATAAACTGACATACATATTGAACATGAATAACTAAAACATAATCTCATGACTGACATAACTGATAATTGAATATATCATACTGGACACGCATAACTGATTTATGCATAACTGATTCATGAATGCATGATTAGGTGTTCAGAGAAACTAAGTTTCTCACAATGAGAATACATGTCTGATGCATAATTGTATAAATGATACATGAATTCATAACTGAATATACAATGTTACTTGATACCAAGTTTGTGATGAACACTGAACATGAAATTGAGTAAGCTTAAGGACTGATACCTTGAGCTTGATTTGAGTTGGCGGAGAAGAGGCGAGGATACTTGGTATGCATGTCTTTTTCTTCTTCCCACGTAGATCCCTAGATAGACTGATTTTTCCCAAAAACTTTAACTAGAGGGACTTCTTTGTTTCTCAGTCTATGAGTCTGATAGTCTAGGATTTCGACTGGAATCTCCTTATAAGAGAGACTGTTCTGAATATCAATGCTCTAAATAGGGACTACAACTGCTGGGTCACCTATGCACTTCTTGAGTAAAGATACATGGAATACTGGACGAACTGCAGCTAGATCTGAAGGTATTTCAAGCTCATAAGCTACCTTACCGAATGGACTGAGAATCTTGAAGGGACCGTTATATCAAGGACTGAGTTTTCCTTTATTGCCAAACCACTTCACTCCCTTCATGGGAGAGATATTTAGATAGACATAGTCACCAATCTCGAACTCGAGATTTTTTCTATGAACATCTACATAAGACTTCAGTTGGCTCTGAGTAGCCCGGAGTCTTTCTCTAATCAACTGGAATTTTATAAGGCATCGAATACTAAGTCAGGCCCTATGATTGAGGCCTCACTAACTTCGAACTAACTGATCGGAGATCTATGTCTCCTACCATAGAGGGTTTCGAATGGATCCATCTAAATACTGGAATGATAGCTAGTGTTGTATGCAAACTCAATCAAAGGCAAGTGGTCATCCCAACTACCATTGAAATCAATTGCACATGCCCTTAGCATATTTTCTAGAGTCTGAATTATCTTTTATGCTTGACCATCTTTCTGAGAATGAAAGGCTGTACCGAGATGAACTTGGGTACCAAGACCCTTTTGGAACATTTTCCAAAAATGAAAGGTGAATTAGGTACCTCTGTCTGAGATAATGGATAATGAAACACTGTGGAATCTGACCAACTCTCTGATATATAGTTTGGCCTAATCCTCGATTGAATAAGAGGTATGGACTGGAAGGAAATGGGCTGATTTGGTTATCCTGTCTACAATGACACAAACTAAATCATGCTGATGACGAGTTCGAGGCAAACCCGTCATAAAGTCCATGTTCACTTCTTCCCACTTCCAAGTAGGAATAATGAACTCCTACATAGGACTGCTAATATGTAGAGCACTTAGCCATAAACTCTGCAATATCTCTCTACATCCCACTCTACCAATAGACTTCCTGTAAGTCACAATACATCTTTGTGGCCCCTGGATGAATATAGTAGCGCACCTTGCGCTTTTGCAAGAATTTGATGCCTTAAGCCATCTACACTTGGAACACAGAGATGACCCTGAGAATGCAAAACACCATCTCCCGCTTGGGAGAAAACCTCTACTTTTTTATCTTGAAATGACTTTTTAAACTTAATAAGTCTGGGATCCCTATCTTACTTTTCTTTCACCTTAGAAACTAAAGATAATTCTGAACTACTCTGAACCCATATATCACCCTCATTTGTAGCGACTAAGCGAATGCCTAGCCTGGAAAGTTGATGTACTTCCTGAGCTAACTTGTTCTTACTATCATCCATATGAGCAACATTACCCATAGACAGTTTACTGAGAGCATCGACCAAAACATTGAAATTGCTCGGATGATAAAGGACACTTATGTCATAATCTTTCAAGATCTCTAACCACCTTCTCTGACTAAGATTGAGATCTTTCTTAGAAAAGATATATTCAAGACTCTTATGATCTGTGAAGACATCTACATGAACTCTATAGAGATAATGCCTCCAAATCTTCAAGGCAAAGACTATGGCTGCTAACTCAAGATCATGAGTAGGATAATTATTCTCATGAGGTTTAAGCTGTCTGGAGGCGTAGGCTATGACCTTACCATGCTACATGAGGAAACAACCTAAGCCTATTCTGGATGCATCAAAATACACTACGAACCTATCTGGACCATTTGGAAGAGCTAAAACTGGAGTTTAGGTGAGTCGAGTCTTCAACTCCTGAAAACTCTTCTCACAAGTACCATACTACTGCAACTTGACTTTTTTCTGAGTCAATCTAGACATAGGGGATGCAATAGAAGAAAATCCCTCAATAAATCATCTGTAATAGCCAGCCAAACCCAAGAAACTCTTAATATCTGATGGAGAGATAGAGTGAGGCCAGTTTTTTCCTAATTCGATTTTTTGAAGATGTACTCTAATACCATCACCCGAAATGATATGACCAAGGAATGCTACTAGCCTTAGTAAATATTCACACTTACTGAATTTGGCGAATAGCTGATGATCTCTGAGAGTCTGAAGTACTATTTTGAGATAGTCTGCATGATCTCACTCACTGTGGTAATAGGATGAACATGTCCAAGTACTATTTGAACACATGGTTTATCAAGTCCATAAAAGCTGTAGGGGCATTGGTAAGACTAAATGACATGACTAGGAATTTGAATTAACCGTATCGAGTATGAAAAGCTATTTTCAAAATGTCACATTCTCTGACTCTGAGCTGATGATAGCCGCATTTGAGGTCTATCTTAGAGAAATAACTGGCACACTAAAGTTGGTCAAACGACTCATCAATTTTGGAAAGAGGATACTTGTTCTTGACCATGACCTTATTAAGTTGACGTTAATCTATGCACATTCTGAGAGAACCATCTTTCTTGCGCACGAATAAGACTGGTTCACCCATGGGGAAATACTGGGCTTGATGAATCCCTTATCTAGGAGATCCTACAACTGCTCTTTCAATTCTCTGAGTTTTACTAGTGCAATTCTGTATGGCGGAATAGAGATAGGCTGAGTATCTGGAAGAAGATCAATGCCAAAGTCTATTTCCCTTTAGGGAGGAATTCCTGGTAGATATTATGGAAATATATCTGAATATTCATTCATAATTGGAATGGATTTGAGACTGGGATTTTTGGAACTGGAATCCTTAACATGGACAAGATGATAGGCACATCCCTTAGACATCGTTTTCCTTGCTCGAAGGTTGGAAATAAGATGACCCTTGAAAGCGGATACACTACCCTTCCACTCTAGGATAGATTCATTTGGGAACTAAAATTACACAATTTTATTTCTTCAGTGGACTATGGCATAGAAGGAATGAAGCCAATCCATGCCGAGAATGACATCAAAATCAGTTATCTATAATTCAACTAGATCTGCTAAAGTGAATTTCTAAATCTCATAACCGGGCAGTTCCTATATACCCACCGGTCTATGATAGTTTTAGACACTAGAGTAGAGACTAAAAAGGGCTCTGCTAGAATTTCGAGACTAACTCTAAAATCAACTGCTATATAGGGAGTAACAAAAGACATGGAAGCACCTAGATGTAAAAAAGCGTAAACATACACATGAAAGATCTATAACATACCAGTAACCACATCAAGAGAATTTTCCTGATCTTGCCGAGACTGGAGAGAATAGAGTCTCCTTAGGCGTTGTCCATTAGTAGCAATAAAGGTGGAACCCTTTTAATTTGGGTGATCGGACTTAGCTGAGGAGCAGAGATGACTCTGATAACCTGATTGAGGATAGTCTCTGACTCTGTGGCCTAGCTTGCCAGGATAGTCTCTGACTCTGTGGCCTAGCTTGCCACAACCAAAACAGACATCACTGCCAGTTCTACACACACCCTTGTGGTTCTTACCACAAGTCTGACAAAAGGGATTAGTTCGGGTACTGCTAACACTACCCTGAGACTTAGAGCCTGGCGCTCTATCTTTGTTACCCTCTCTGAACTTAGGAACTGGAGCACTGGTAGATGAAGGAGATGAAACTAATGACTTAGGATGAATCTAAGAACAATTGCCTCTCTCTGACTTAGGCTAACTAAAATTAAAGCTACCTGTCCTAGCTCTCTTATTCTGCTTTTCCCTATGCTTATTCTTCTTCTCTTCTATATTCTGAGCATAAGTCATGAGCCTGGCTAAAGTCACATCACTATTCAATATGGCGGATCTGCACTCATTAACCATGCTATCATTCACCTCTGAAATAAACTTACTCATCTTGGCCCTGCTATCTGCAACCACATGAGGGGCATATTTGGCTAATTGAGTAAACTTGAGAGAATATTCTATTACCGTTATATTGACCTGCCTAAGGTTGATGAATTCTAATACCTTAGCTTCTCTAGGGGAAGAATCTATCAAGGAAAGCAGAAGCAAACTCCTCCGACTCAACAGGAACTGCATCATCTGGCCTTTCTGACTTCTAGTATTTATACTAAATATGAGCAAAATCTCATAAATAAAATACCTCTAGCTCAGAACTCTCACTATAACTAACCCCCATAATGTTTGTAACCTTCTACACTTGATTTAGGATATCCTAAGGGTCCTCATCTGATTTAGACCTGAGAAAGGATAGAGAATTCATTTGGGTGATGTCTCAAATTCTGGCTACAACTGAATTGGCCACTAGATTGACCAGAATAATAGTTGGTCATTCATTTTGAGCAATAACTGAGTTAGCAAAAGTAGTGAATACAACTAAAAACTCTGCATGAGAAATATGTTCGCCCAAAGGTTCTTCGGGCTGAGGGGCTGGTTGATTCCTGTTTCTTCTTTTAGGAGGCATATTCTATTGAAAAAAGGGAGAAATTGATTAGACTAGGAGATTGACTTGGAATTATGCTAACTAGCACGGCATAAATACTGAAAGAGGGGAAATTATTCCTAAAACATCTTATAGCCTCATGTACATAAATATGGAGTGCAACACACTTATGTACAAAACTCTACTAGATGAGGCTTTGAGACTTCTAGGACTCTATTTAACCTTAGGCTCTGATACAAGGTTTGTGACACCCAAAATCTGATACTCAAAAAGCTACGCGGTGCTCAAGACCCCGAAGGACCATAAGCTAACCCATGACTGATATCTGTACCTGTATACTGCATAAACTATATTATAATGTGGAAACATAAATTTAAAGGCCATAAGGTTCAAAATTGAGACATAGTATCTGCTAAAAATTTAATATCTTCGAGGGGTATGAAATACCAAAACAACTTAAATAAGCTATCTAAAAATACTGTAGTCTGGGAAGCCTCTAAAATGTGACTGTCTCAATAAGGAGTTAATGGGACATGTCCTCAACTAACTCCAACTAATAAACTAATTATTGAGATAGTAAAATGATGATTATTTCCTAGAAAGATGTGGACTCACTGCTAACTCTAACAGCTGAGACTAGAATCTACTAATGCTCTGGAGCTCGAGTCTCTGAACCTATGGTATAAAACACCATAGCGCAAATGTGTCAGTACTTTGAATATACTGGTATGCATGTGAGGTAGGCTGAACGCATGGGTTTCATATGCATAAACAATAACAATAGCATACTTACTATCATGAGCATGAGAATACATGCATAATATATAATAACAGACATTAATACCGTGATAACATGATTACTGAATCTGAATACTGATAACATAACATACTGATAGCTGATATACCTAATAACATGAGTGACTGTATCTGATAGTCCTGAATATAATAGAACTAGCTGAGTCCTGTACTGTATCTGAGTTACTATATCTTACAATCCTTAAATCTAAAAAACTATCTAAGTTCTATTACTGAGACTGATTGACTGTGTCTGACAGTCCAGATTCTGTAACATGAAACTGTAGAAAGTAGTTATCTAACTGACATTCCCCTAATATGCCATTATAGCTGAGTTGGGGTCCAATTTATAACACCAATTGGAAGTGTGTCAATATTGTGCCACTGGTAAGGACAAGTTCTGGAATACAAGGATGACTTCTAAGAATCACACCCTAATCTGATAGTGCGTGTTCCCAAACTTGGATTCACTCGGTGTTAATTTTTACTCCCATCTGAATAGACTCTGAACATGATTTACTGAACTGAACATAGGCTGAGTTACTGAATTCCATTGTCTAACGAAATACTACTGATATTTGACAACTGACTGAGTTTATGAGATCATGGTGATTTCCTGAGTCAAAAGAATGTCTGAAGTCTAAGGATTCATAGCTTGACTGAGAATATCATAAAAACATGACATGTCTCTAGTGACAACTAATTATTTGGGTACGAGTACCCCCAGGACTCGATTGAAGGAAACTGACCAAGCATAACTTACTTGAACATTTAACTAACATCATAATCCATAATACATTTATATAAGCATTTCATCAAAACATGTGGTAGGCATAACTTTTACATACATGGGGATTTCATGGTATCATGCTAGTTAGGCACTTTTCCTTCATCTAGGCATTTAATCAAACATATTATAGGCATGGTACATGTAAACATCATTTTACAATAATTAAATATCATGGTTCAATTCTAGTTTCATCATTCAAGGGTGTGGTCATAGGTTTGCATGAATCTATATCTATAATAATTTAACACACATAGAATTTATCACCCAACGTGGAGTATAATTCAATTTCTCATAATTCACATGAACAAGAGCAGTGCAATCATGAAATTCAAAAGAAAATCCACAAACTTTAATTTTGAAAATAGATTCTTGGGCTTTATGGAAGAAAGGAGTCCATAAATGAATACTATGCATACCTTAGTTCATAAATACACAAATATTGACGGAGGTAATTCTTGATTCTGAATCTTCTATGAAAAGCCCTAGGTTGTTCTTGAGATGTTTTTGAGAGAAGAGAGTGTATTTTGGATGAAAAATGATTGTATCACGTGTTAAAGGGCTTAAATAGGGGTGGAAAATTGACCCTTTTAACCCTAGACGCATCTTGTAATTTTAGTAAAAATTTTCCGAATTGAACCCCTAGCATGATGCGATGCTATCGAGCTGTGTCACTAGAATTTGACTATTGGGAAACTAAGGGATGGCGTGACATGGAGCCACGCGTTGCCCTTTCTTTTGTGACCTTGAATTTTGGCACGACGTGGAGGAAATTATGTTGAGACACTGGAAAAGGACAATTGCTATTTTAGCTTGTGGTACAGCGCGCCACTGACCAATATGGCACTGTTTTATGACAGGAACTTGAAATTGTCATAACTTCTTACCCAGTTATCAGATTTAGGTGAATTTTATATAGATGGAAAGCTTATTGAATTTCCTACAATGTCTACAAAAGTTGATTCATCTTTCAAATAAAGATCCTAACATTTTTTAGATGATTTCTAGCTAGGGAAAGGTATGAGGTATTACAATATCTCCTCCTTAAAAACATTCATCCTTGAATGAAACTGAGAGTGAGGGGAAGAACATAAACTGACATACATATTGAACATGAATAACTAAAACATGATATCATGACTGACATAACTGATAATTGAATATATCATACTGGACACGCACACCTGATGCATGTGTAACTGATTCATGAATGCATGATTGAGTGTTCAGAAAAACTAAGTTTCTCACAATGAGAATACATGTCTAATGCATAATTGTATAAATGATACATGAATTCATAACTGAATATACAATGGTACTTGATACCAAGTTTGTGATGAACACTGAACATGAAATTGAGTAAGCTTAAGGACGATTGTTCCTTGAGCTTGATTGAGTTGGCTAAGAAGAGGCGAGGATACTTGGTACGCATGTCTGCTTTTCTTCCTAAGTAGCTCCCTCGATAGACTGATTTCGCCAAAGAACTTTAAATAGAGGGACTTCTTTGTTCCTCAGTCTACGAGTCCGATAGTCTAGTATTTCGACTGGAATCTCCACATAAGAGAGACTGTTCTGAATATCAATGTTCTGAATAGGGACTACAACTTCTGGGTCACCTATGCACTTCTTGAGAAAAGATACATAGTAGACTGAATGAACTAAGGTTACATATTAAGGAAATTCGAGCTCATAAGCTACCTTGCTGAATCAACTGAGATCTTGAAGGGACCGACCTATCGGTGACCGAGTTTCCCTTTCTTGCCGAGCGACTTTAATCCCTTCATGGGAGAGATCTTTAGATAGACCTAGTCACCAATATTGAACTTAAGTTCTTTTCTATGAATATCTGTATAAGACTTCTATCGGATCTGAGCAGCCCAGAGTCTTTCTCTAATCAATTGGACTTTTTCTAAGGCATCGAATACTAATTAGGCCCTATGATTGAGGCCTTACTTACTTTGAACCAACTGATCATAGATCTACATCTCCTACTTAGAGATCTTCGAATAAATCCATCCAAATACTGGAATGATAGTTGTTGTTGTATGCAAACTCAATCAAAGGAAAGTGGTCATCCTAACTACCCTTGAAATAAATTTAACACGCCCTTAGTATACCTTCTAAAGTCTGAATGGTCCTTTTTGCTTGACCATCCGTTTGAGGATGAAAGGCTGTACTAAGATAAACTTGGATACCAAGACCCTTTTGGAATGCTTTTTAGAAGTGAGAGGTGAACATGGTGCCTCTATCTGAGATAATGGATAATGGAACATCATACAATCTGACCAATTCTCTGATGTAGAGTTTGGCGTAATCCTCGGCTGAATAAGAGGTATGGACTGGAAAGAAATGGGCCGATTTGGTCATCCTATTTACAATGACCCAAACTAAATTGTGCCAATAACTAGTTCGAGATAAACCCATCACAAAGTCCATATTCACTTCTTCCCACTTCAAAGTAGGAATAATGAAATCCTGCATAGGACCACTAGACTTCTAATGCTCTATCTTAACCTGCTGACATATAGAGCACTTAGCCACAAACTCTGCAATATCTCTCTTCATCCCACTCCACCAGTAGACTTCCCACAAGTCGTGGTACATCTTTCTGGCCCCTGAATGAATAGAGTAGCGTGCATCATGCATTTTTGCAAGAATTCACTACCTTAAGTCATCTACACCTGAAACACAAAGATGACCCTAACAACGTAAAACACCATCTCCCCTTTAGGAGAAAATCTCTACTTTCTGATCCTGAAATTACTCTTTCAACTTGACAAGGCTGGGATCCCTATCTTGCTTTTATTTCACCGCAGAAATAAGAGATGATTCTGAACTACTCTGAACCCATATATCAACCTTATCTATATCGACTAAGTGAATGCCTAGCCTGGTAAGCTGATGTACTTCCTGAGCTAACTTCCTTTTACTGTCATCCACATGGGCAACACGACCCATAAGAAGTCTACTGAGAGCGTCACCCACTATATTTGCCTTGCCCAGATGATAGAGGACACTCATGTCATAATCTTTCAAGATCTATAACAACCTTCTCTGACGACGATTGAGATTTTTCTAAGAAAAGACATGCTGAAGACTCTTATGATTTGTTAAGACATCTACATAAAATCCGTAGAGATAATGCCTCCAAATTTCAAGGCAAAGACTATGGCTGCTAACTCAAGATCATAAGTAGGATAATTCTTCTTATGGGGTTTAATCAGTCTAGAGGTGTAGGCTATGACCTTACAATATTGCATGAGAAAACAACATAAGCCTACTCTGGATGCATCACAATACACTATGAACCCATCTGTACCATTTGGAAGAGCTAAAACTAGAGCTGAGATGAGTCGAGTCTTCAACACCTGAAAACTCTTCTCACAAAGATCTGACCACTGAAACTTGACTTTCTTATGAGTCAATCTAGACATAGGGGATGCAATAGAAGAAAATCCCTCAACAAATCATTGTAATAGCTAGCTAAACCCAAGAGACTCCTGATATCTGATGGAGAGACTAAGCGATGACATTTTCTTTCTACTTTGATTTTTCGAGGATCTACTCTAATGCCATCACCCAAAATGATATGACAAAGGAATTCTACTGACCATAGAGAAAATTTGCACTTACTGAATTTGGCGAATAACTGATGATCTCTGAAATTTTGAAGTACTATTCTGAGATGGTCTGCATGATCTCGCTCACTGCGGGAATAGACCAGAATATCATCTATAAAGACTATGACTAAAATGTCCAAGTACTGTTTGAACACGCTGTTCATCTAGTCCATGAAAACTTCTGGGGAATTTGTAAGACCAAATAGCATGACTAGGAATTCGAAGTGACCATACCAAGTATGGAAAGCTATTTTAAAAATGTCACATTCTCTGACTCTGAGTTGATGATAGCTAGATCTGAGTTCTATCTTAGATTAATTACTGGCACCCTGAAGTTTGTCAAACAAGTCATCGATTCTGGGAAAAGGATACTTGTTCTTGATTGTGACCTTATTAAGTAGACGACAGTCAATGCACATTCTAAGAGAATCATCTTTCTTGTGCACGAATAAGACTAGTGTGCCCCACGGGGAAATGCTGGGCCTAATGAATCCCTTATCTAGGAGATTCTTTAATTGTTATTTCAATTGTCTGAGTTCTGCTAGTGCCATTCTATATGGAAAAATAGAGATAGGCTGGGTATTTTGAAGAAGATCAATGCCAAAGTCTATTTCCCTTTCGGGAGGAATTCCTAGAAGATATTCGGGAAAGACATCTGAATATTCATTCACAACTGAAATGGATTTCAGACTGGGAGTTTCAAAATTGGAATCCTTAACATTGACAAGATGATATACACATCCCTTAGATATAATTTTCCTTACACGAAGAAAAGAAACAAGATGACCCCTGAAAGCGGATACACTACCCTTTCACTCAAGGACGGGTTCATTTAGGAACTGAAACTGGACTACCCTCTTTTTGCAGTCAATTGGTGCATAGTAGGAATGAAGCCAATCCATTCCAAGAATAACATCAAAATAGTTATCTCTAATTCAACTAGATCTGCTGAAGTGACTTTCTGAAATATCATAATCGGGCAGTTCGTGTATACCCGCCGGGCAATGATGATTTTACCCACTGGGGTAGAGACTAAAAAGAGCTCTGCTAGAATTTTAGGGTTGACTCCAAAATCAACTGCAATATAAGGAGTAAAAAAATACAAGGAAGCACCTGGATCTAGCAAAGTGTAAACATTCACATGAAAGATCTATAACGTACTAGTAACCATATCAGGAGAATTTACCTGATCTTGCCAGGACTGGAGAGCATAGAGTCTTTTTGGGTGTTGCCCACTAGTAGCACTAGAGGTGGCACCCTACTGATTTGGGCGAACAGACTGTGCTGAGAAGCGGAGATGACTCTGATAACCTGACTGAGGGAAGCTCAGAGCTCTACATGAGAAATATGTTAACCCAAAGGTTCTTCGGGTTGAGGTGCTGGTTGATTCCTGTTTCTTCTTTTAGGAGGCATATTCTGTAGAAGTAAGGGTGAAATGGATTAGACTGAGATATTGAATTTAGATTATGCTCACTAGTATGACATGAATACTGAAAGAGGGGAAATTATTCCTAAAATATCTTATAGCCTCCTGTACATAAATGTGGCACGCAACACACTCATGTACAAAACTCTACTAGATTCGGATTTTAGAATTCCTAGGACTCTATTGAACCTTAGGCTCTAATACTAAGTTTGTAACGCCCTAAATCTATTACCCAAAAAGCTACTGGTGCTCATGACCTCGAAGGACGACAAGCTAGCCTATGACTGATATCTATACCTATGTACTGCATAAAATACTTTATAATGCGGAAATAAGAACAGAAAGGCCATAAGGTTCAAAACTGAGACATAGTATCTGATAAAATTATAACATCTGGAAGGGGTATGAAATACCAAAACAACTAAAATAAGCTATCTAAATGTATTGTATTCTGAAAAGCCTCTAAAATATGACCGTTTAAATAAAGAGTTGATGGGACATATCCCCAGCTAACTCCAACTAATAAACTAATTACTGAGATAATAGAATGATGATTGTTTCCTTAAAGGATGAGGACTCACTGCTAAGTCTAATAGCAAAGACAGGAATCTACTGATGCTCTAGAGCTTGTGTCTCTAAACCTATGGTATAAGACACCATAGCGTAAATACATCAGTACTTTGAATGTACCGGTATGAATGTAAAGTAGGTTAAATGGATGGGGTTTATATGCATGAACAATAACAATAGCAGAATAACTATCATGAGCGTGAGAAATCATGCATGAGACATAATAACTGACACTAATACCTTGTTAACATGATTACTGAATCTGAATACTGATAACATAACATAATGATAACTAATATAACTAATGACATAAGTGACTGTATCTGACAGTCCAGAATCTAATGACACTAGCTGAGTCCCATACTGTATCTGAGTTAACTGTATCTGACAATCCTAAAATCTGAAGAACTAAATAAGTTCTATTACTGAGACTGATTGACTGTTTCTGATAGTCCTGATTCTGTAAAAAAAACTATGGGACGTATTTATCTAATCGACATACCCCTAATATACCATTATAGCTTAGTTGGGGTCCAATCTATAACCCTAATTAGAAGGGTGTCAATACCGCGCCACTAGTAAGGACAAGCTATGGGTGACCCTTATATGATAGTGTTCCAAAAAGAGAATGGTGGGTCTCTTATATGACAATGCTTATCCACCTTATCAAACCTCATCAGACAGTGTTAATGTAATAGCCTATGCTAGCTACATAGTTCTAGAATGCAAGGATGACTTCTAAGAATCACACCCTCATCTGATAGTGTGTGTTCCCATACTTGAGTTCTCGGTGCTAATTCCTACTCCTATCTGAATAGACTCTGAACATGATTTAATGAACTGAACATGGGCTGGGTTACTGAATTTTGTTGACTGATAGAATACTACTGAAATCTGACAACTGACTGAGCTCATGAGATCATGGAGATTTCCTGAGTCATAAGACTTTCGGAAGTCTAAGGATTCATAGCTTGACTGAGAGTATCGTGAAAACATGACATGACTCTAGGCACACAGCTAATGTTTCAAGTACAAGTACCCCCAGGAATTGATGGAAGGAAAATGACCAAGAATAACTTACTTGAATATATAACTAACATTATAATCCATAATATCTTTATAGAAGCATTTCATTAAAACATATGATAGGAATAACTAGTACATACATGGGGATTTCATAGTATCATGCTAGTTAGGTACTTTTCCTTCATCTAGGCATTTAATCAAACATAATGTAGGCATTGTGCATGTAAACATCATTGTACGATAAATAATCATCATGGTTCAATTCTAATTTCATCATTCAAGGGTGTAGTCATAGCTTTGCATGAATCTATATCTATAATAATTTAACCCACATAGAATTTATCACCCAACATGGAGTAGAATTTAATTTCTCATTATTCACATGAACAAGAGCAGCCCAATCATGAAATTCATATAAAAATCCATAAACTTAAATTTAGGAATTATTGAGCTTCATGGATGAAAGGAGTCCATGAATGAACCTATGCATACCTTAGTTTGTAAATACACGAAGATTGAGGAAGGAAATTCTTGATTCTGAATCTTCTATGAAAAGCACTACGTTGTTCTTGAGATGTTTTTGAGAGAAGAGAGTATATTTTGGGTGAAAAGTGGCCGAATCACGTGTTAAAGGGCTTAAATAGGGGTGGGAAATTGATCCTATTAACCATAGACACGTCTTGTAATTTCAGTAAAAATTTCTCAAATTGGACCCCTAGCGCGACGCGACTCTATTGCGCCGTGTCACTAGAATATGACTATTGGGAAACTAAGGGATGGCGCGATGCAGAGACATCGCGTTGCCCCTTCTTTTATGACCTGGACCTTTGGTGTGACGAAGAGAAAATCATGATGAGACACTGGAAAAGGACAATTTCCATTTTAGGTTGTGGCGTGGTACGCCACTGACCAATATAGCATTGTTTTATGATGGGAACTTGAAATAGTCATAACTTCTTATCCGATTATTAGATTTAGGCAAATTTTATATTGATGGAAATCTTATTTAATTTCCCACATGACAAAGAGTGAAAATCTTAGAAATACCACATGTACAAAAGTTGATTCATCTTTTAAAGAAGCTACTAACATTTTTAGATAATTTCAAGCTAGGAAAAGGTACGGGATATTACAGTGTTCCATAGTCCAAAATTGGGTTAAAATAGTATGATGTAGATGTTCAAGTAGGGTTTAGTCACTCTGTTCCTAAATTTTATCATACCCTTTTACCAAACCTATATTACAAGCATAAATAATCCTTCGAGATATTCAACCAAGTGCATTTATTATAGTGGAGATTGAAAATAAGGGAAAGCCTATGGTATGGTACTTGTTAGCATTGAGAGATTTTTTTTTTGAGAGAGTATTTTGCACTATAATCCCTTGTTGCATATTAGATAATTTGGTATGTGGGATTTCCTTCTTATGAGGCAGAATATAACCGAATAGAGGTGGACGAAATTCTCACTTTCTAAAAAAAGAGGAAAAGTAGTTTAGTCAAGTTCTATCAATAGGCAGTCACTTCTAGAGAGCTATAAATTTTTTCATTGTAGTTCCTTAAAGTCTTGTACATCCTTGATATGTAGTTTCATGTAGAGCAGACTTGTGAGAAAAGATTTGCCTATGCTTGAGAGCTAATTGTTGGTGTTAATTGAGTTTGAAGTCATTGTGATCATTTGGTTGTATAAATATGCTTAAATTTGCATTGTCTCATTTAGTAAAAGTTAGTGTTACTTGAGGAAAAGCTAAGGTTTAAGTTGGGGAGTTGATGAGTGGTAAAGTTATCGCTCATTTACGTCCAAATTCATGTACACTACTATGAATTAATGATGTGAATGAGAAAATTTTGTCATTTAAATGCACTAATTCCCACATTTTATAGGTATACAAGTGACTAGAAGAAAAGGAGTAAAATGAGCTGAAAAAGGATCAAAAGGGGAAGAAAAGTGCAAACGCCTGGAGTAGAAGGAGGATATGACCCTTAGTTACCGCAATTGAGGTATGAGGGTTGCGTTAGCTATAAGTCAAGCCTGGTCAACTGTAGGCGATCACGGTAGCTATAATCGTAGGTAAGCTGCAGTGATCCCGACATAACAGGTATATGCCGTGGGGAAATTATGTAAATTTTTGTAGCTGACCCTATGTAACACCCTATAAAATTTTTGAGTCCTTAGAGCTTCTAAAGCATGACAAGAAAGGCTTAACACTTAGAAAATTTGGCTAAGTGTTGAAACTTTTCCATTCCATAAGCCTTTGAAACTTTAACAAATTATTTTGTGACCTTCCCGGCCTCCAATTCTTAATTTTCTTATTGCGTTGTGATGGGGCAAGTCAAGAGTACATCACAGGAGAGTTTCAGAATTTTTAGTTGATCTTAAGGTCGTGTTTGGGTTGGCAAAATAGTAGCTAAAGGATACAGAGGGGCACCGCCCAGCTTAGATCCTTGGCTCCCTCTTTCAGTAGAAAGGTGCCGCCCAGCCTACAAAAGTCTCTGGGAAAGGCACCGCCTTTCCAAAGCCATTGTGCCCAGTTTTTTAGTAGTTCACTTTCGTGTTTTCAAGGGAAATTTGGTCAAATCCCACCCCTATATAAGCTTAACATGAGATTCAACATATTTTCACCCAAAATATAAGGTTTTATCTCAATTTTCCTTAAGAACAAGAATAAGGGTTTCTATTGAAGGTTCAAAATCAAGAAAATTCTTCCATGACTCTTTTAAGAATTATAAAGCAAGGTATGTTGGATGTTGATTCTTGGGTTCCTTACACCCAAGAAGTCCAAGAATCCCCTTTTAAATTCAATATTTTATGTTTATGAGTTTTTCATGACTTATGTGGTTTGAAGTTGAAGCCTATGTTAATATTAATATTTACTTCATGTTGTGATCATAAAGATGCAAGTATTGGCCTTAGTATGTGTTTGTTATGTGATGTTCATGATAAAGTCCCTTCAAGAAACATGTTGAAGTATGTAATTCTAGTAATTTGGTGTATTAAATGTTGTATGGCCAAAGGGTGCCTCCCATATTTTTGATAAATTACTTATGTGAAGAAAATAGTGTCATTGCAACATGAAGTATGTCATTCCAAAGCATATGTCAACTAGTGCATGCTAAGTGTTTGTTAAAAGGCCTAAATGAATGAATTTTGATATGTTGCATGTATTCTCTATTCATGTCTATTTAGTTAGGAGTAGGATACAGCACCGAGCGAGGGAAGGTATGACAAATTCACCATTATTTTAGGCATAGTTCTTAATAATAATCCCTGCACTCCAAAAGAGCATAGCCAGCATAGGATAAGGAGTCACCCATCATATTAGGCTTGACTATCTCCCCGGAGTCACCCGTCATATTAGGTTTGGCTCCAACCACCCATTATATTAGGCTTGGCATCCTGGGTTAATATAGAAGTGTCCTTACCCGTGGTATGGTATTGGAACCCTTTCAACTGGGGTTATAGGTTGGACCCCAACTAGATAGAAGGGGTATGTTAAATAGATGACTACCTCCCACAGTTTTGGTTTTACCGTCAGTCTCAGTAGTAGAACTCAGTTGAGGAGTCACCCATTATACTAGGCTTGACTAACTCTCAGAGGTCACCCATTATATAGGCTTGATCTCAAATTTAGATAATCATTATCATTATTAGTAAACTTAGAGATCAGCCATTACTTAGTCTTGATCTCATATTCCATTAATCAAACATAAGATATTATCATCAGTAGATTCAGAGATCACCTATTATTTAGGCTTGATCTCTTATTCAGTTAACCAATTATCAAACACTATCAGTAGTAAACTCAGGGGTCACCCATTATATAAGCTTAATCTCAGATATGGTAACTTAGTATCAATATCAGTAAGCTTAAACATCAATCTCAGTAGACTTAGTTACTCAGTATCCCCAAGTTAGTGAACTCAGATATCGGTACTACTAGATCAGTCATCAGTTAGTTAGTATTTAGAAACTTGTATTTCAGATTCTATCATTAGTATTACTGCGATGTCAATTTTTAGTTTGTGCATTCATGCATACTTTTACCTTGTGCTATGGTGTCTTATACCATTGGTTCAGAAGCATGAGATCAAGAGCACCCATAGTAGTCCAGACTCAGTCAGCAACAGTAGACGTAGTAGTGAGTCCTCTTTATTCGAGTATTTCTCCTATTTCAGTTTTACATTAGGTGTAGTTTATTTTTAGTAGACGAAGTTAGTTGGGAACATATCCCATCAACACCATAGATCAGACAGTTAGAGGCTTTTCAGACAGATGTATCAGTATTCAGTTCTCAGTTTTGAGTATTTTTGATGTTTTGAACCGTATGGTAAATTTCCACTAGTTTTCTGTATTTGTTATTTAATATTATGTAATGCTTAGGTATATATATCATTAGAGGGTTAGCTTGTGGTATTTCAGGATCTTGATCATCATGTGGCATTCCATTTCTAGAAATTTAGGATGTTACAAACTTGGTATCAAAGCCTAAGGTTTATTTGTGTCCTAGGAAGTCTGTAAAGATGCATCTAGTAGAGTCTTGTGCATGGGTGTGTTATGCGACACATTTATGTACAAGAGGCTATAAGATGTTATAGGAACAGTTTCCTGCATTTCAGTATTGATGTCGTGCGAGTAAGTATAAGTTCTAGATAATTTTCAGCCTAATCTATTCCTCCCTTTGTTTACAGAATATGTCTTCTAGAGAAGCTAGCAAAAGAAAGAATGACAATCAGCCATCCCCTCAACCCATTTAGGAAAATCCCTCGGATGGGAATGTCTCCTATGCTAAGTTTAGAGCTATTTTGACCACCTTAACTCATGCAGTAATTGCTCAAAACAGTTTAAAGAATGTTGTCCTATCTAGGCTTTTGACTTGTACTCAGCAGAATGAGGAAAAAGAGCGTAGGATGAATCAGAGGGCTAGAAAAAATACCTTTGCGCCAAGATCAAGGGGTAGTAACCACTCCCAGTCCCATCAGAGATTCTCAGCACCAGTTTCACAGTCAATCCAGGTACCAGTGTCTAAGTCTAAGAATTTCAGTTGAGATGGAGCACCAGGATCTAAGTCACTCGGTCGTGGGATGAGTGTTCTTACCTATTCACTTTGTGAAGAATGTGGTAAGAACCATAAGAGGGTGTGTAGAGCAGGCAGTGATTTATGCTTTAGATGTGGTAAGCCAGGCCACAGACTATGGTAGTGTAGAATAATAGCTTATAGGGGTAAAGATTTACACCAGCAGGGTGCCACCTCCAGTACCACCAGTGGGCAGTTCCCAATCAGGTATCGTGCACCTCCGACTCACCATGATCAGGAAAGTTCTCCAGATGTAGTTAAAGGTACGTATGAGTTTCTCATCCTTATGTTTATGCTCATTTAGATTCCAAGGCTTCTTGTAAACTTTCAGTGAATCCTTTGAGTGTTGGGAAGTTTCTTAGATGAGAGAGAGTAAGTGTTTCTTGTTAAGGAAAGATTGTAGCATGCTTGTTTTAAACAAGGCTTTAGTCATAAGTCCTTAGAGCTTCTAAAGCAAGCCAAGAAAGGTTTAACCCTTAGAAAATTTGGCTAAGTGTTGAAACTTTTCCATTCCATAAGGCTTTGAAACTTTGACGAATTATTTTGTGACCTTCCCTACCTCCAATTCTTAATTTTCTTGTTGCGTTGCGATGGGGCAAGTCGAGAGTACATCCCGGGTGAGTTTTGAAATTTTAAGATGAGCCTAAGGTTGTGTTTGGGTTGGTAAAATAGTAACTAAAGGCTACAGAGGGGCGCCACCCATCTTATATCCTTGGCCCCCTTCCTCAGCAGCAAGGCGCCGCCCAGCCTATAAAAGGCTCTGGTAAAGGTGCTCCTTTCTATAGCCCTTGTACCTAGTTTTTCAGCATTTCACTTTCGTGTTTCCAAGGGCAATTTGGTTAAATCCCACCCCTATATAAGCATTCTTAACAATATATTCAATATATTTTCACCCAAAATATAAGGTTTTCTCTCAAATTACCTCAAGAACAAGAATAAGGGCTTCTATTAAAGGTTTAAAATTAAGGAATTTCCTCCTTGAATCTTTCAAGAATCATATAGAAAGGTATGTTGTATGTCAATTCTTTGGTTCCTTGCACCCAAGAAGTCCAAAAATCCCTTTTTAAATTCAAGATTTTATGTTTATGAGGTTTTTATGATTTATGTGGTTTGAAGTTGAAGCCTATGTTAATATTAAGTTTTAATTCATGTTGTAATCATAAAGATGCAAGTACTGACCTTAGTATGTGTTGGTTATATGATGTTCATGATAAAGTCTCTTTAATAAACATGTTGAATTATGTATTTATGTTAATTTGGTATATTGAATGTTGTATGGCGAAAGGGTGCCTCCCACATGTTTGATAAATTGCTTATGTGAAGAAAATAGTGTCATTGTAACATGAATTATGTTATTCCAAAGCATATGTCAACTAGTGCATGCTAAGTGTTTGTTAAAAAGCCTAAATGAATGAATTTTGATATGTTGCATCTATTCCTATTCATGTGAATTCATTGTTGGATGAGTTGTGAGACAATAGAATGCTTCCCTTCACAATTACATGATTAAGATTCCCAAGTTCTCGAAATGATGCTTTATTGGTTATGTTTCAGGTCTTATTTACTTATGCTATCGAGTCCTGGGGGTATTTAACACCCAAAAACTTTTTTGATTCTCTAGAGCCAAGTCAGACTCAAGATAATCTCAGCCATGCTATGATCAGAATATCTCAGTTAGTGATAGAAGTTATGAAAACTCAGAAATCTCAGTATTCATTTAAGACCTTAGTAGTCATTCGTCAGTCAACGGAACCAAGTGAACTCAGTCAGATCAGTCAAGTAAGATAATCAATAACAAATTTAGCTCAGTCTAGTATGATCTAACAATCAGTTTAGTGTCTATTCAGTTGGGAGTAGGATTCAGCACACTGAGTGAGGGAAGGGATGATGACTTCTCCATTATTTTAGGTAGATTCATTAATAATAATCCCTAAACTCCAGAACTACATAGCTAGCATAGGATAAGGAGTAACCCATTATATTAGGCTTGACCACCTCTCCGGAGTCACCAATTATATTAGTATTAGCTCCAACCATGTGTCACTCATTATTTTAGGCTTGGCATCCTAAGTTATGATAGAAGTGTCTTTACTCGTGGCACAGTATTGAAACCCTTCCAACTGGGGTTACAGGTTGGACCCCAACTAGATAAAAGGGGCATGTCGGTTAGATGACTACCTCCCACAGTTTCAATTTTAGCTTTAGTTTTAGTAATAGAACACAGTTGAGGAGTCACCCATTATACTAGGCTTGACTACCTCTCAGAGGTCACTCTTTATATATGATTGATCTCAAATTTAGACAATCATTATCCTTATCAATAAATTTAGAGATCACCCATTATTTAGGCTTGATGTCATATTCTGTTAATCAAGGATCAGACATTATCATTAGTAGATTTAGAGATCTCTTATTATTTAGGCTTGATCTCATATTTAGTTAACCATGTATAAAAAACTATCAGCAGTAAACTCAAAGGTCACTCGTTATATAGGTTTTATCTCAGATATGGCAACTCAGTATCAGTATCAGTAAACTTAGACCTCAATCTTAGTAGACTCAGTTTCTTAGTATCCCCAATTTAGTGAACTCAGATATCAGTACTATTAGACTCAGTCATTATTAAGTCAGTATTCAAAAACCCATATTTTAGAATCTAGCATTAGTATTACTGCGATGTCAGTTTTTAGTTTGTGCATTCATGCATACATCCTCATTTGATATTCTCATGTTATTCCGTTAAGTAATGTTCATGCATAAGCCTTTGCATTCTGCCTTACCTCATCTAGCATACCGTTATATTTAAAGTAATAATGCATATGTTTCTTTTGTGCTATGGTGTGTTATACCATAGGTTTAGAAGCGCGAGATCCAGAGCACCCATAGCAGTCCAGACTCAGGCAGCAACAGTAGATGTAGTAGTGAGTCCTCTTCATTCGAGGATGCCTCCTATTTCAGTTTTATATTAGGTTAAATTTATTTTTAGTAGACGAAGTTAGTTGGGGAATTATACCATTAACTCCAAAGATCAGACAGTTAGAGGCTTTTCAGACAGATGTATCAGTATTTAGTTCTCAGTTTTGAGTATTTTTGATGTTTTAAACCTTACTGCAAATTTTTGGTAGTTTTTCGTATTTTTTATATTATATTATGTAGTTCTCAGGTATAGATATCAGTAGAGTGTTAGTTTGAGGTCCTTCAGGATCATGATCATTGTGTGGCATACTATTTTTTGAAAATCGGGGCACTAAAAACTTAGTATTAGAGCCTAAGGTTCAACTGTGTCCTAAGAAGTCTGAAAAGCTGCCTCTGGTAGAGACTTGTGCATGGGTGTGTTGCACGTCACATTTATCTAAAAGAGGCTATAAGATGTTATAGGAACAATGTCCCTCCTTTTAGTATTCATGTCATACGATTAAGTATAAGTTCCAGACAATTCTTAGCCTAATACATTCCTCTCTTTACTTACAAAATATGCCTTCCAGAGAAGCTAGCGAAAGAAATAATAAAAATCAGCCAGCCCCTCAGCCCATTCGGGCAAATCATTTGGATGGGCATGTCTCTCATGCAGAGTTTAGAGCTACTTTGACCACCTTAGCTCATGCAGTATTTGCTCAAAACAATTTGCATAATGCTGTCCTATCAAGGCTTTTGACTTACACTCAACAGAATGAGGGAAGAGAGCGTAGGATGGATCAGAGAGATAGAATAAATACCTTTGCGCCAAGATTAAGTGGTAGTAACCGTTCCTAGTCCCATCAGAGATTCTCAGCATTAGTTTCATTGTCAGTCTAGGAACCAGTGTCTAAGTCTAAGAATGTCAGTTGAGATAGAACACCAGGCTTTAAGTCACTAGGTCGTGGGAAGAGTGTTCTCACCTTTTCACTTTACAAAGAATGTGGTAAGAACCATAAGAGGGTGTGTAGAGAGGGAAGTGATTTATGCTTGGAATGTGGTAAGCCAGTTCACAGACTACAAGAGTGTAGAATAATAGATCAGAGGGGTAAAGATTTTCACCAGCAGTGCACCACCTCCAATACCATCAGTGGGCAACGCCCAATCAGGCTTTGTGCATCTCCGACACACTATGATCAAGAAATTTCTCCAGATATAGTATGGGTACGTATGATTTTCTCATCTTTATTTTTATGCTCAGTTAGATTCCAAGGCTTCTCTTAAACTTTCAGTGAATCCTCCTTAGTGTTGGGCAGTTGCTTAGATAAGAAAGAGTAAGTGTTTCTTGTTAAGGAAAGATTATAGTATGCTTGAATTACACAAGGATTTAGTCACGAAGATAGGATTTAATTTTATGTTGATGTGTAAGTGGTTAGATATATTTTAGAGATTTGAGTAGTCTTGAAATTAGCAGGAGAAATTATTTTAACTCAGACCTCAGTGAGCAGAGTTATCAGTGCCAATACTATAGAACTCTAGCCATGTTATGGTTTCCTATTCAGATATCCTATTCAGATCACACCAAGGTTCCTTACTCCCTCAGGTCATTAGAACCTTATAGAATGAATTTCAAAGATAAATTCAATGAAGCTTATGTTTGCAGCATAATTTAGTCAGTAAAGCCAGCAAGTCGGTTTAACAGTCAAACAGTCAGATTCATATAGTTTTTTTAATGATCTTTTCATTTACGTATGCAATCCGAAACCTCAAACATATAACTATCACACTATAGAGTATTCTAGTAGTTTTGAGTTCAACTTAGTTCATGCATCATGCATTAGATTCGAATCCCAAATGTTTAGTTATGAACCAATTCGTAGGTGCCTTGTGTATCTCCTTTGTTTTCTTAAGTACTTTAGTGAAATAAGAGTTCTAAGAGAGACTTAGTGTCCCTAGGGGGAGATACCCTATGACTCCCTGATGTTTTTAATTCTTTAAACCCATTTAGTTTCATGCTCAGATTCTCATTACAAGATAGCATCAGTTATCCTTGCATAATCGGTCAAGCATTCATAAGTCAGTTCAGTCAAGTAGTCATACATTAGACATGCATATTTAGTAGAAGAAGCTTAGCTTATCAGTAATTTTAGTCGTGCATTTATGAGTCAAGTATATCCATACATCAGATATGTATGTTCATTTTAAGAATTCTGCTTATCAAAAGTTTCAGCTGGGTATTCTATGCATTAGCTATGCATATCCAGTAGAAGAATCAGTATATCAGTAGTTCCATTCGTATAGATATGTTTCAGATGTTTTCATCCCCTAAATAAGTCCAGTCGATCAGAAATCTTAGTTTAGTCAGCCCCATTCGAGGATGAATGTTCCTTAGGGGGAGATAACGTAACACCCTGTAAAATTCCCGAGTCCTTAGAGCTTCTAAAGCATGCCAAGAAAGGTTTAACGCTTAGAAAATTTGGCAAAGTGTTGAAACTTTTCCATTCCATTGCGATAGGGCAAGTCAAGAGTACATCTTGGATGAGTTTCCAACTTTTTAGATTATCCTAAGATCATTTTTGGTTTGGTAAAATAGTATCTAAAGGATACAGAGTAGCGCCGCCCATCTTATAGTCATGGCTCTCTCCCTGAGTAGTAAGGCACCGTCCAACCTACAAAAGGCTCCGGGAAAGGCGTCGCATTTCAGTAGCCCTTGTCCCCAGTTTTTTAATATTTCACTTCCGTGTTTCCAAGGTCAATTTGGTCAAATACCACCCCTATATAAGCTTTCTTAACACGAGATTCAATATATTTTCACCCAAAATATAAGATTTTCTCTCAATTTTCCTTAAGAACAAGAATAAGGGTTTCTATTGAAGGTTCAAAATCAAGAAAATTCTTCCATGACTCTTTTAAGAATTATAAAGCAAGGTATGTTGGATGTTGATTCTTGGGTTCCTTCCACCCAAGAAGTCCAAGAATCCCTTTTTAAATTCAAGATTTTATGTTTATGAGTTTTTGATGATTTATGTGGTTTGAAGTTGAAGGCCTTGTTAATATTAAGTTTCAATTCATGTTGTGATCATAAAGATGCAATTATTGACCTTAGTATGTGTTGGTTTTGTGATTTTCATGATAAAGTTCTTTCAAGAAACATGTTGAATTATGCAATTATGTTAATTTGGTGTATTGAATGTTGTATAGCCAAAGGGTGCCTCCCACATGTTTGATAAATTTCTTATGTGAAGAAAATAGTGTCATTGCAACATGAAGTATGTTATTCCCTAGCATATGTCAACCAGTTCAAGCAAAGTGTTTGTTAAAAGGCCTAAATTAATGATTTTTGATATGTTGCATGTATTCCTATTCATGTGAATTCCTTATTGGATGAGTTATGAGACAATAGCATGCTTTCCTTAAAAATTACATGTTTAATATTACCAAGTGCTCGAAATAATGCTTAATTGGTTATGTTGCGCATGATAGTCTATTGTCGTGTCTTATTTATTTATGCTATCGAGACCTAGGGGTATTTAATACCCAAAAACTTAGCTGCTTGTCTAGATCCGATTCAGTCTTAAGATAATATCAGTCGTGCTATGATTAGTATATCTCAGTTAGTGACAGAAGTTAAGAAAACTCAGCAATCTCAGTATTCAGTCTAATTAAGTTTACTATTCAGTTCAGACCTTAGTAGTATTCCGTCAGTCAACGGAACAAAGTAAGCTCAGTTAGATCTTTTAAGTAAGATAATCTGTACTAAATTCAGCTTAGTCTAGTATGATCTAAGAATTATTTTAATGTCTATTCTGTTAGGAGTTCACCCATTATATTAGGCTTTGCTCCAACTAGGTGTCACTTGTTATATTACACTTGGCATCCTAGTTTCAGATAGAAGAGTTTTTACCCGTGGCACGATATTGGCACCCTTTAAACATGGGTTACAGGTTGGACCCTAACTAGATAGAAGATGCATGTCGGTTAGATGACTACCTCCCACATTTTCAGTTTTAGCTTCAGTCTTAGTAATAGAACTCAGTTGAGGAGTCACCAATTATACTAGGCTTGTCTACCTCTCAGAGGTCACCTGTTATATAGGCTTGATCTCAAATTTAGACAATCATTATCATTATCAGTAAACTTAGAGATCACCCATTATTCAGGATTGATCTCATATTTAGTTAATCAAGCATTTAACATTATCATCAGTAGATTAAGAGATCACTCATTATTTAGGCTTGTTCTTATATTCAGTTAACCAAGTATCAAACACTATCAGCAGTAAACTCAGGGGTTACCCATTATAGAGGGTTGATATCAGATATGGTAACTCAGTATCAGTATCAGTAAGCTTAGACATCAATCTCAGTAGAGTCAGTCATCAGTAAGTCAATGTTCCAAAACCTGTATTTTAGAATCTAGCATTAGTATTACTACGATCTACATTTTTAGTTTGTGCATTCATGCATACATCCTCATTTGGTATTCTCATGTTATTCAGCTAAGTAATGTTTATGCATAAGACCTTGCATTCCTCTTTACCTTATCTAGCATACCAGTACATTCAAAGTATTGAAGGATACTTTTCTCTTGCGCTATGGTGTCTTATACCATAAGTTTAGAAGTGCGAGATCTAGAGAACCTATAGTAGTCCAGACTCATTCAGCAACAGTAGACATAGTAGTGAAACCTTTCCACTTGAGGATGCCTCCTATTTCAATTTTATATTAGGTTTAGTTTATTTTTAGTAGACGTAGTTAGTTGGGGACATGTCCTATCAACTCCATAAATCAAACAGTTGGATGCTTTTCAGACAGATGTATCAATATTCATTTCTCAGTTTTGAGTATTTTAGATGTTTTGAACCTTATGAAAAATTTTTGCCAGCTTTCCGCATTTGTTATATTATATTATACAGTTCTCAGGTATAGATATTATTAGAGGGTTAGCTTGTGGTCCTTCGGATCATGAGCACCTTGTGGTATTCCAATTCTAGAAAATTAGGGCGTTACACCCTAAATCCTACAAAAGGCAAAAACCCTTTCTTATTTGTATTCTACACTTGAAAAATTGAATGGGAGAGATTTTGCAAACCCTACTAATATGGGGAAACTATTGTGTTTGAATTTTCAATTTGAGCTTAGTGAAATTGAAGTTGAATTGATGAATATTATTATTTACATCTTCAATGGAAGCATTGAATGACCATTTTTGGTATATCTCTTTTCCCTAACTTCATGAGTAGCTACATTTGCTTTTCTTTTGATTATGTTGAAATAGGGTACAAATATGTATGAGTTATGGTGTATTAGTGTATATTCTTAGTTTTTATGATCGTCTTTACTAATGCTTGCTTGATTGAGTTAGGATTTATGGGTGAAAACCCCAAATTCCCAAAATGGATTTTGTATGTGAAAATCCCAAATTCCTAAAAGTCTCACATCATCCTTGAAAGATGGATGTGAGCATAATTTTTGATCCAATATCATCCTTGAAAGAGGTAAATGGGTGACAAGGCATTAGTGAACAATAGTTTGATGTAGCTTATTCACTTTTCATTATCTTAGAAATAAGGGTGAATTGAGAATTAGCTAGATCTTGCACATCTTCTTATATAGGAATACCCAATTGAGGTATTAGGTGGATTTGATTTCCATATCCATGAGGTGTCTAAAAGGGTCCATGGGTGATAATCTTGAGTTTTGGTTGGAAAACTAGCCTCAAGAACTCCTAACCTAACCTACACATGTAGTGATGACTAGAATTTGCAGTCAATTATCATGAACCCATGCATTATTTGGCCCTAGGAAGACATAATCCTAAGACTTGTCTCGTATTGAAATCTTATTCACAATTGTTGTATTAAATTTACTAGTTTGAATAGACATTGGTAAAATCACTTTCCAAACCAATCCCCCCTATTTTAATTCATGTATTTCATTAAGTTTACAATACGAACATGCACTTAGATATTATCAACACCTATAGGGTTTGAAGACTAGAGTCACTCCTCAAGGATTTAACCTCAATGTGAGTTGAGCTTTATTGAAAATAATCATCCTATATCAAAACTATGGTATAGGTGAGAGTGATCATACACCGACTAGTGAGGGGCCATGGACAGGTCAACAATATAAGTTTGGAGTGGATCATTGGGGCCACAGCATTGGGTCAACTTACGACCACTAATGCATAATGCATAGAGTAAATTTTTTGGCCAAAACTTAACAGACTCAACTGTAGTCACCTCCAAAGATTTGCTACACCTATCTTAGCTCCAGATCACTCCAGATACTAACAAAACAAACAAGTCTAATCAAAAGGATGGGTTGCCTCCTACCAAGTGTCGTAGTTTCGGTCACAGTTTGACACTTGTTTTTTTTATATTTTACTTTATTTTTCTTTTTGTTCTATTACACTACAATCATGAGTTGCCTCCCATGCAAGACCTCATTTAACTTTACAACACGACCCAACTATCTTGATTACTCAAACTTCATCAAGATACATTGAAATCACTATCTTAACTTCTTCCTATTGACCAACTGTAATACCCTAGAAACTCCTAGATAAGCTTAAAACCATTTTTCACATGTTTTAAGGGCCAAAAAATAATTATTTTAAAACATCGATAAGTTTCATAACCTTTCATCTTGTGTGTAAAGTATTTTTGATGTGAATCATGGTCATAGTAAGCATTTAGAGAAAATTTGAGTTGAGAGCATTTGTATCGATTGAGTTTTAGTATTTGATCCTACAATGATCAACTTTAAATGAGTATAACTTCTAGAATACATAGTTTTTTGAGCTCTAGACCTACCGAATGAAAGATCTTGGAGTCCTCTTTCTAACATAGCTGATTTTATCTTAATCTCGTATCGGAGTAGAATGTTATGCTTATTTTACCTAGGAGTGTCTATCTGCCAGAGGTTGATGACTTGAGTTGACAAGTTGTCAACTCTGTCATCAACATTAACATAAAAAAACCTCAAATCATTTAGAAGATTGATGACTAAGTTGATGAACTATCAACTAGTTTACAAGCTATCAACTAAGTCGTTAACCTTAACAAAAAAAGTTCCAACTATAGGTAGAGATTGATGAATAAATTGACAAGCCATCAACAAGCTATCAACTGAGAAATTCTTGAAATTTTGTTTTAGTTTCCTTAGGGGTAATTTGATCTTTTATTCACCTTTAAATCTACCCCAAAATTTAAATAACCCTATAAACATTATTTATTCTTCAATTATCAATTTTAAATGCTCATTCTCCTCGCCACTATCAAGAGAATGAAGTAGGGTTTCTTTAAAAATTTCAACTCCCAAGGCTCTAATTCAAGTTTTCTTTAGAAGATTTACTAAATTCGGGTATGTTGAGTTTGAACAAGGATAATCTTTCATTCTTGTGTATAAAAAGCTTGGATTTTACCATTGAATTTATGATTTTTCAATTACGGTTCTCACCCAATTTCCATGTTTCCAAAGTTATGACACTTTCATTTAATTTAAAGTTCAGTTAGCATATGAATTTAACTTTACTCATGCTTTTACTTACATGATGGTTATTATGAGATGAATTTTACTATTTTGACATGAATTTCTATGATAAGTACACATGACTTTTAGGATCATTCAATCAGTTTACTAATTAGAGTATATCAATTTATCATGATTGTCTTAGTTTTTATAAGAAGTTCAGATTTACCATCTTAGATTATACAATATGATTCATATTTAAGATTTGATCTTATGATCTCACACATGAAATAAAATTCATATAGTTGTTCATGAGTATGATTTATTAATAGATGCTTGATTGGTTTTTAGATTTATAAATTCATATGCTTAGTTTAAGGTGAATTTCATCAATATAATTTTATAATATATATATGTATATATATATATGTATTGGTAGTAGTATTTAGCATCTAGAAGGGAATATGGGTTCAGTGCATCCTATTTCCCAAAATCTACATGCCACGATAGGTTAAGGGGTCTCGCTAGAGAGTGTCCCCTTTGGACAATATGGGCTTAGTTTAGTGATTAATTCGATTCAATTCAGGTTCTATTCTGATGGCAAGGGTAGAACAACACTCCTCAACATGGGTTAGACGTTTGACTCTATGCTAGCTCACATGGTTTATGTCGGTTTTAAGAATCTTCCACAAAAAAAGAGTATTTTAGAAACTAAGTGTAATGACTCACAATTTTCATTTAGATATTGTTTTATGAGGTATTCTTTATGAGATTTCAACGTTCAATTTTACTTATTATTTAGATGAGTCCTTTTACACTTAGCTTGTATGATTTGAATGTACATTCAACTTTAGTTTTTATTGATTCAACAAAATAGACAGTTTCAAAAACTAAGTGTAATGACTAAATAATTTATCAGATTATACTTTTTGTTCTTGTATTATGATATTTCATCTTTCATTTTATTTCAGTCTCTTATTGAGACTATTTACACTTAGCATGCATGTTTGAAGATTATGTGTTGATTTAGTTTTACTTAGAGCATTCACCCTTACTTAATACATTTCAGAAGTACTGACCATATATACATCTATGTGGTTACATTATTTCATTATATTGGTGCAGCTATAGCCCACACATCTTGGTCAGACAATTTGGATCTTCCAATTATCAGGTGATAGTTCTCTTGATTTAAGGATTCAAGTCAACTATTATTCCAGTATTATATGTTTTATTATATTGTATTGATTATGGATAGTTGGGGATCGTGTCCCGACTACTTATAGTCAGTATTACTAGTGGCTTTATAGACAAACCATCAAAGTTAATGTATTTAGTTTTAATTTCCTTTGTATAACTAGTGTTGTAAGTTTTTGAACAGTATTGTATTATATAAGTTAAGCTAAATACATATCTTATGCTTATTATTTTAAGTTATATATATATATATATATATATATATGTATAATTTTAGTTGCTTACTAGTTATGCAATTATCATGGGTTCACTTGGGATCACTTGTTATTCTAAGCACCATGTAGTGTCTAAGGGGTAGTCTCTTGGCGTTACAAACTTTTTATTAGAGAAGAGAGTTTAAGTTCGCTAGGGTGCTTGTTAAGCCATTTCATGTAGAGTCTTGTAGAATAGTATGAAGACATTTGTAGTTTTCTTCGAAAGGCTATTGGGCATTTAAGAAATATTTCCTTTCTTTTATACTCTAGATCATGTAGTAAAGTTGTCCTCTTAGAAACTTATTTTGGCTCTTGTGTTAACCTAAATTCTTCCAACTATGACATCTTTGAGATAATATAAATAGCAAGTCTTAATTTCTCCTGATATGATGCTCCAAATTGACTATCAAACACTTCAAAAATGACACAAAGGGCTTGAGAGGAGCTCGTTAGTGTGTTTGAAGTCCTTTAAATCAAAAGATTATGTCCTTATCCATTGGAGTTATTCATTTTAGGAAGAATATAGTATGTATTCAGATTCCTTATTGACCGTTCATTATTGATAGCACTCGTGAGAGCAGAGAGTATGTACCCGAGTTATTGAATAGAGTTTGTATTCAAGGGAAAGTGTAACGTAAGGTGATATGATCCATAAGTAGTAGAACAACCTCAGAGTTAGAATTATAGATTTAGAAGTGTAGTTACAAGAAAAGTTAGGGAATAGTGATTGGCTAAGAGTATATTGAATGATCTATGCATGCTATTTTGTTAGTATTAAGGTGATATGTTTTTGGATATTATTAGAAGGTAGTGAGTATGGTGTAGATTTAATCGTGAAAGGTAGAGACAGAGTTATTAGTTAAGGTGAGGATCTTAGATCAGCAAGTTTGTCTGTTGCGAACCAAAGAATTAGCTTCAGTGAAGGTTCTATAGAGGAACCAAAAGTCTGAGAAATCTACTTGGGAGGCGGAAGAAGAGATAGAGTCTAAGTATCTGTATTTATTTCCTATTTCAAAAACTTGTGATGGAGGTATGTGTTAATCTCCTTACCTTGATATATGTCTTGATAGGGGATAGGTTTAAGTCCTCAAGCTTTGAATTTATTTAAGTCTTTGTTAGACAATTGATTAAATTTCCCAATATATGAATTGATTTGTCTCTTGTTAGACCATGGGTTTAAGATCCTAATGGTTTGAAATTATGTGTGTCTTGTTGTGATGTGTTTAAATCTCTAATACCTTGAGTTGATTCATGTTCTTAGTAGATGAAGGGGTAAGGTACCCAATTCTTTGAGTTGCTCCATATCTTTGATGAGTTGATAAGTTGAAATCCCTAAGTAGGGTAATGATTAAGTATTGGATAAGTCTTGGGTCTGAATCCCAAGACCAACGAAATGAAGTGGTTGATCGATGACAATCATGATGTGTGTTGAGTTGTACCCGTGTTGTGTAGTTATTTGTAACTTGTGTAGAGGTTGCTTTGATGCATGATGATGTGTTAACTTGTGTAAATGCTTGACTTACCCTTCATTTGCGGATCAATTATCCCAAGCTGGGGAGAATTAAAACACCGAGAATTTCATCCATTGAGAAATAACTACTTTTGGTGTCTTTGAGTAGGGTACAACTTGGATCTTAAGTCATACCCTTGGTCACGATTCATAGCCTTCTCCCCCTACCCTTTCGTACCTTGAGCAAAAGTGTCTCCTATATGACAAGGACATCCATTGGTCGAAACTATGCATACGAGTCATATGCTACAAGGTCGTATGGAGTGAAAACCTAACCTAGAGTGTACTGTATTTGTTACGGGTGAAGCTCACGATTGGAGGGTGAGTCATACCCTTTTTTTATGACTCAATGGATCCCTCTTGTACCCATAATAGTGAGTTTGACCTAGTAGAATCCTAGGGTAATATTTAGGGTACCACTCGTACCCTAGGTCACTATTGCCATAGGAACAATAAGAGGGAGTTTTATCCCTGCACAAGTAGACTATCCATCTCTTAACTAAGGATATTTTAGTTATTTCCCTTGAATAAAACACTAAGTCCTATCACTATATAATGCATGGTATCCTCCTAAGTCTTCATTTACAAGACTAAAACACTCCCAAAACTCTTTAAAGGCTTCTTGAAGCAAGATTAGATGCTAGGGTTTGGAGGTGTTCGTCCAGTGTCAAGGAAGAGTCAAGATTGTTGGTATGTCATCTTTTGTAAGTAATGTATATCTTCCCCTCTTACAAGTAGTATAAAAACCATGTATTTAACACTTGGATTAGTAAGAGTACATAGTGGTTTTGAATCAAATAAAAAGTGTTTTGTTACCTAACAATGAATAATGATGATTCTTGCTTATATTTTTGTTGATACATATTATTGATGGTAGATTGTATTCGTGGGTGCTTGTTATATTTTGTTTAACATGAGGGTCTTGAGTAACCCAAATCTTGATGATACTTACCATAAAAATATCCTTGTTGAAGGTACATACATAATGTGTTTGTGAAAATGTCTAAGTGAATTTTCTAGTAATATGTTATTGGTTTATTAAGCTATAGCAATGGCCTAATGAGTATACATGATTGATAATGATGTTGTTAAAGGTATTTTAAGCCATGTAAGGTGTGATTATAACCTTTTTAATCAAATTACCTATAAGAGGTTGAAGTCCCTCAACATAAAAAATGAACTTGAATGGTGTATTGAACTAAAGTGTGCTACAGGAATGCTAGTGAAATATAAATGTCTTGTAAGGGTCTTGATTACCATAAAATGAATTGTGTGATGATTTCAATGAATGAATTGTCCTATTTAAATGGTTGAGCAATGAAGTCTCCCATAAGGACCATGTGGTCATTAATAATGTTGAATTGGTTAAAATGGATAAAGTCCTTAAAAGGTTGTATTGAATGGACGATGATGCATAGGCATAGGGTAAAGTGCCAAATGTCAACTAATGATGGTTTTCATGGCTTGAGGTCAAAGTACCTTGCCTTATAAATGGATTGAGATCAAAGTCCTTTGACTTATGAAGAGGCTTGGAGTTCAAAGTCTTTTCACCAATAAAAATGCTCGAGGTTAAAGTCCCTTGCTTAAAGAGAACCCTTGAGGTTAGAGAACCTCACCGAATGAAACAACTTGTGGTTAAAGTCTAAGTATGGAAAGAGGTATGATTAGTGCGAGAATGAGGTCAAAGTCCCATGCCCATTTGAATGTGGACATGTGGTTGAGGTACCATGTCCAATTGGATATCTGTATGGCTAGAGACCTTTCGTTTGAATGAATATTTATGAGGTTAAAATCCTTGGTTAATGAGTGTGTAAGCATGGTTGAAGTCCTTTGTTTAAGTGTATATGATTGTGATTAGATTCCTATGCATAGTGTGAAATGTTAAACCTATAAATGTGGAGGGTTGGAATCCCCTATTTTATGCCTAATGAATGAATGTTTGAGATTGATTGTTGATAAACCTGGATATCTTGATTGGCATGTAATATATTAATATGTATGGTTAAATATATGAACGTGACATAATGTGATATATTGATTTGTTTATTGTTTATGATGTACTTCATCACTTATCCTTGAGTTACATGCTAGTTTCCAATCGCTTACCGTCTTTGGATGCTACGTCCTTACATGACGTAGGGGCCGGAGCATCTTCTTCTTACCCAGCCCTACTAACTTTTTCTCTTATTTTACCCTTCTTCATACCTATTTACACTATGCACCCCTATGATAGCCACCCTTAACTTAAGCATTTTACTAAGTTGAGGTGCACAATGTCCAAGGAGGACTAGGGCCAAAATAGGTTCATCGTACTATAAATGGGAAGGTGAATAGTGAAATAAAAAAAATAGTCTACAAGGCTCAAAATAAGGTTCAAGGGATATAATTAAATCATGGAAGGTCATTTAGGCTTAGAGTGGACTAGAATAAAAAAATGGCCTATGATCCTTTCCTAACCGACTATCCTTCAACCTGGGCAAGACTAACTAGGCAAGTTCTGAATTCAACATGCAAAGGGAACTGGGTAGCATCTCACACACGCATGGCATAGAGTCAACATTACCAACTACTACCTATATTATTCATGCAATTGTTAGAAAATAATTATCATGTCCCTAATCCTAATGTCATAACAACATCCACAAGGTTGACACATTTATATATTCACACAGTTCGAAAACATAAAACTTTTAGAGGGGTATCAAAAAATAGTCAAAACATGACTACCATCCAAAATACATAAAAATCTCCTAATTACACAAAAAAAAACAATACCAATAAAAAAATCATAAGACATAAAATTATCCCAGACATTCCTATTCTACAATCATACCTCAGCCAATAGGAAAAGAAGCACGACAGTAAAAACCTGCGGCGGCATGGTATTCCCACCCTAATAAAAATTATGCACTATCCTCAAAGTGCTAAAACAAAGTAACAAGAGGGAAGTGAGAATGTACTTGGGATGCACTAGGCACCCAAATTAGGACCATCCCCGGATGGAGGCATATCAGCTAGCAGAAGCGGTGGTGGTGGTGGTGCACTACTGGATGATGCACCCATTGCTATAAATATACGCCTCTGCCTATCAATGAATATAGACTCCATCGAATTATGCTTGGACATTTTAGTAGCCTGGTCATATGGTAAATAAGGGTCCTACAAGTCATCTATAAGACCTTTCCTAGACTACTTGGGGTATAACTGGGGGAGTGGCTGCAACATGATTCTATATAAGAAAGCATACCTCTTCTCATCACACATCAAACTGTTCCCTCATCTAGGCTAGATATGGTACAATTTTCTCCATATATCAGGCTAAAACCCATCTCTCAAACTTATCGAGACTTGTCTGGAATTTGGCATGTAGCTTAAATAGTGCAGCACTCAGTACGGCCTCTCATCAAGCCTGTTCCTGCTCAAATTTAGTCCTAACCCCTAATCTCATCTGCTCATAGAGGGTAGTCATCTCAATCTCGACAACCCTTACCCTAGCATTTATGGCCTTTTGGCTATCCACTAAGCTCTATAAAAACTCACTAGATATATTAATTATAACTGTTACAGGAGCTGTAGTAGATGGGCGAGTACGCTATATAGATGAACCAATCGGCTCTGAGGTCAAAGTCATAGATGAAGCAGAAGTATCATGGTCCCTCAGACTCTGTGTGGTACTGTTGTATATTCTCTCGATCTCCTAAAAGTGCCTAGACATGCCAGACCCTTTATGGTCCTTGTCTATGTAGTTGCCATAGCAGGTATCCTCTCGTCTACACATGGTATCTCAGGTACACCGGCCTTATCATATAGTTTCTAAATCATGCAAGGGAAGGGTAGATTAGTCAACTCCCTAAATTCTCTATCATGTAACTCATGGCAGAGAATAGCCAAAAATTCAACATCATATCCATCTATTACATAGATAACCAATATTGCTCCCTCCCACATTAAAGTATTATTCAAAGTAGTGTGTATCAGTCTGTATCTAATTAACAACAACCAAAACTTGTCCTCCTATGTCAATAGGCCCTTCTTGATCCTAGCTTGCCCTTCAATCTGTAATACCCCATATTTTTATAATTAAATCTCAGTACATGAGTATTGATATATAATTTTTTAAATACTCAGGATTTTTTAGTTTAAAGCTTACCATGGCATAAGAAATTCAGTTAGCTTTCCAATGATATAAAATTTTCCTAAATCTGATAACAGGGTGAGAAGTTATAGCATATTTTGTAAAATAGTGTGCCAAATTGGCAATCAGTGCATCGCGGAGGCAGTCCAAATAGCAATTGTCATTTTCAAGTGTTACATCATGATCATGGCATATTGCGCAGAGTAGCATTTTCAAAAGTGTCCATTTTCCAGTGAAGCTCCATGATTTCACCGCATCGCGCTATCCTAAATCCGCATTCAGTGGGGTACCATGATTTTAAAGCATCGCGCCATGCTCCCAGTTCCCAATTGTCAATTTTCAGTGACACAACGTGATAGGGTCATGTCGTGCCAAGGGCCCAAATCAGTTTTTCAATGACAATTTTTCAATCTTTTCCCAGGGGTAGTTTGGTATTTTTCCATGATCCTATTCAGTCCTAAACACAAAATTTAGCCCTAAAAGAGCACTAATTTCTCATTATTTCATTGTTTACTCAAGAATTAAAACATTCTCTCTCAAAGGAAAAAACTCTAATTTCAAGAAACCAAGAACAAACTCAATACTTACTCCAAGAACCTTCAAGAAATTTTCTTCTCAGGTATGTTAGGTGTTCATTCATGGGTTCCTTTCACCCATGAAGTCCAAGAACCTCTTTTAAAATTACAAGATCTTAGATTTATGAATTTCATGCTTGAAATTGATTGTATTCATGTTCATGATAGTAATTGGTTTTCAATTCATGATTAATTATAAGTTTCCATGAAATTAAAATACCACCATTCTCTTCAGAGTACAGATAGTGTCCAAACACACATGCAAGTGTACGTGGCCTACCAAAAAATATAGTGGCCTTCAAGAAAGCTGAATATCGATCCCACAGAGACTTGATTTGACAATGATTTAATTTTAGTTCACCATCTAGATTAATTTAGTGTAAAAGTAACAAAAAGAGAATTTTAAATTATTTTGTAAATTAAAAATAAAATAAATAATGCGGAAAAATAAATTCTTGGAATAATCAATTGAGAAAAGCCTATGGTTAAAGCACTCCGAACAATCATACTATTTTATTGAAATTAATTCATTAATTTGCTTATTTTGGTTGTTGATTCGTAGGGTTAATTGCATGATCATGGTTTCCCAACCTGTAATCTTTTAACTAATATGGACATTACAACTACATCATTGAGCGGGGATGTAATAATCCAATTTAGTTAATTAAAGCTATCATCCTACGTTTGAATCAAGTAAGGCATATAAGTACATCCCTGTCCTAGACGCTAAGTATAATTCTTTACTTTATTAAAGAATAAAAACCCAAACTTTGTTTATTATTGTGTTCTATATTCCTATTCCCTCTCCCGAGATCAAAAGGTCGATAATATATATATTTTATGGGTGATAAATTCATAAAATAATTAAAGCAAGAATAAACAAACAACCAAATATGATAAGTAAAATTAACGAATTTAATCCAAAACAATAGTACTCATGTTCTTGGCTTTAACCCTGAAAAGAATTTTTTTAGCCATTAATATTTATAATCACAATCCAAATAATTGAATACATGATATGAAAAATTATAGACTAAAAAAAATTAAAAACAAATAAACCGTCTAGCCGCTCAGCAATTTTTCTTCTAAAAACAGTGTCAGGCGTCTCTAGTCTCTATGCAATCATATGTCCAGTGGTTAATTTGTAAGCAAAATTGTCCAAGTTCTTTCAAGTGGTGACCAGCTGTAAATGTATATAAAATATATTAGCTTAGTTCAAATTTGAATGGAATTTAAATGGCACGTGACCCAAGAATTTCCCATATGTGTCCACCAATGAAATATATTCTCCACCAAATTAAATCTTTCACATGCAGTTGTTCCCCACTTTGTTTAATGTTATCACCAGTATAGGCTTCTAGTGATGGACTTTTCTATCAAGAAGAGCAAAAAGAGATGGACTGGGATGGGTCGATCTAGAATTAAGTGGGGTAGCTTGAAACCAAAAAGTACACTGCAGATAGGGGAAAAGGTGGTGGGTTTAAGGGCATAGGAGTGCAGGGGGACATGGATGTTCTGTGGGATAGGGTGGTCAGCTGCATCACGGAGACTGCTAGAAAAATGTTGGGTGTTTTGAGTGGCCAGGAAGGTCGGTATAAGGGGGACTGGTGATGGAATGAAGAAGTGAAGAAAAAAGTGGAGATTAAGAAGGGGGCATATATTAAGTTGATTGAGAGTAAAGATGAAAAAGAGAAACGGGTGAATAGGGAGGTTTAGAAGGTAGCTAGGAAAGAGGATAAGTTAGCAGTTTTAGATTCCAAGTCTGCAGTGTTCGAGAGCTTATATGCTGGGTTAAAGGATAAAAGAGGAGAAGAGGTTGTATAGGCTGGCAAAAGCTAGGGAGCGGAAGGGTCGTGACCTAGATCATGTGAAGTGCATTAAGTGGGAGGATGGTAGTGTTTTGGTGGAGGATGTTCACATTAAGAAGAGATGGCATGAGTACTTTCATAGGATTTTAATTGAGGAAGGGGATAGAGGCTTTATGGTAGGGGAGCTGGAATATTCGGAGGAGAGCCGTGATGTCAGCTACTGTAGGCGTTTTAAGGTAGAGGGGGTCAAAGAGGCTATTCGTAAGATGCGAAGGGGTAAGGCAACGGGGTCGGATGAGATGTCGGTAGATTTTTGAAAGTATGCGATGGGGCAGGTCTAAGGTGGTTGACGAATTTATTTAACAATATTTTCAAGACGGCGATAATGCCTGAGGCTTGGAGATGGAGTACGATAATTCCACTTTATAAAAACAAAGGTGACATTCAGTGTTGCAACAACTATAGGGGTATTAAGCTATTAAGTCACACTTTAAAGATTTGGGAGAGAGTGGTTGAGCAGATATTGAGGAGGGTTGTGTCTGTTTTGGAGAATCAGTTTGGATTTATGCATGGTCGCTCTACGACAGAGGCAATCTATTTGGTGAGAAGATTGGTGGAGTAGTATAGAGAAAGGAAGGGGGACTTACATTTGGTTTTCATTGACCTGGAAAATGCATATGATAAAGTCCTGAGAAAGGTTCTTTGGATGTACTTGGAGGTGAGAGGGATCCCGATGGCATACATTAGAGTTATTAAGGACATGTACAATTGAGGGAATACCAGGGTAAGGATGAAGGGAGGAGACTCAGACCACTTTTTGGTCAAGATAGGATTGCATCAGGGATCGACTCTTAGTCCATTCCTATTTGCGTTGGTGATGGGCGTATTGACCCAGAGTATTCAAGGCGAGGTACCTTAGTGTATGCTATTTGTGGATGGTGCAGTGCTGATTGATAAGACGTGGAGGGGTGTGAATGACAAATTGGAGGTTTGGAGGCAAACCCTTGAGTCGAAGGGGTTCAGGTTGATTAGGTCCAACACGGAGTATTTAGAATGCAAGTTTAGTGACTTGAGGTAGGTGGATGATGTAGTGGTGAGGTTGGACTCCCAAGATGTTTGTAAGCGGGATAGGTTTAAGTATCTTGGGTCTATGATCCAGGGGAATGGTGAGATTGATGAGGATGTCACTAATCGTATTGGAGCAGGTTAGATGAAGTGGAGGCTCTCCTCTGGATTGTTGTGTGATAAGAAAGTGACCCTTAAGCTTAAAGGCAAATTCTATAGAGTGGCAGTCCATCCGGCCATGTTGTATGGCACGGAGTGTTGGCCAATCAAACACTCCCATATCTAGAATTTGAAGGTGGTAGAAATGAGGATGTTTCATTGGATGTGTAGGCTTACTAGAGGGGACAGGGTTAGGAATGAGATTATTCGGGAGAAGATAAGAGTGGCATCGGTGGAGGACAAGATGCGGGAAGGAAGGTTGAAATGGTTTGAACATGTGATGATAAGGAACATGGATGCCCCAGTTCGTAGTGTGAGAGGCTAGCATTGGATGGATTCAGGAAGAGTAGAGGTAGGCCAAAGAAATACAAGAGGGAGGTGATCAGACATGACATGGAGCAGCCGCAGCTTACTGAGGACATGGCCTTAGATACAAAGGTGTGGGATCGCGAATAAAGCTAGAAGGCTAGTGGGAGGGTGTGGGCTGTAGTTAGCCAGCAGGAGAGATCTTGTGTAGCCGGGTTAGAAATTTTAGGAATGTGTTCATAGGTTTTTATGGCTCTGAGTATTTGTTACTTTTATGTGGGTGTCCCATTCATAATTTCTCAATTGCTATTTTCTTATTTCGTATCGCACTATCTCTCGTATTTTTGTATTGCTCTGATTTACTCTTTAGTATTCCTTACGCCTTTTATTGTTATATAATCCATATCCTTGGCTATGATTCTTTATCTTGACCCAAGGCTCTACTGGAAATAGCCTCTCTACTTCTTCAGAGGTAGCGATATGAACTGCAAACATCTTACCCTCCCCAGACCCCACTTTGTGGGAACACACTAGGTTTGTTGTTGTTGTTGTTGTAAATCATCAATATATCACCGTATTTGATTCAAAAACCTCCTACAATATCATACACCACATTTTAGAGATTAAAACAACACAATAACCTCAACAACAAATTAAAAAAAAAAAAAGCTAAGATAAGACAAATTCGCCATGATCTTCCACTTATTATTTCGATTCTTGACTTAATTAAATTGAACTTTGCATATTACAAACAAGTTATTCCACATAAAATTATGCCATTAAAATATTTGGAGTAAATTAAACACATTAGAATCCACCGAGACCAACAAGACACACAACTAGCTCAAGCTAGTAAAACTAGTTTTTCGGGTTGAACTATAAATTACTCAATTAAGCACAAACTTGTTTTAAAAATACTTTGGACTTTGTAATCACACACTTGGACACTTAAATGCTTATTTATATCAATATGAACACGTTAAGCACATGAATTTCTCTCAAAACAAGGCGAAATAAGCTAGAATAATGATACCAAACTGTATAAAACCACCTCAGATCATCACCCCACACTTAAACTATTGTTTGTCCACGAACAAATCTTTACTCTAAGCATTAAAATATTAGGTGATGCTACACTTCTATTAAATGCAAGACACTCAAGCTAGTACTACAATGACTACACAAAATGCAAGTTTCTACACAAAGCATGTTATTTCCACAATTGAAAGCTCATGAACACTACTCCAAAACATCCTAGCCTCAAGAATTGACTCACATAAGTGGAAAACTCATGAATCTTGATCAATCAAGAACATCGTACAAATCACCCACATTCATCAAACATGTACCCTCACAATAAGAGAGTTACCCATAATCACTCATGATAATGCAATTTATAATATAATGGGTATAAGAATGAAATTACGCTCACTCTCATAAAGAATTCATAAGTTACACACAATGAACCATAGGTTTACCCTTAGTGTAATGCTCCACTAATAATCGAATCTAAAGCTTAATAACAAATAGGACTTCTCCGGGTTGTAATGTAGGCTAAGGAACGGGTAGGAACTATTTGGGAATAGTGACTAACCTCTCTAAGAGCTTTAATACACTACATTAAAAATTTAAAATCAATCTCCAACAACCAAGTTACACCTTTTTCATTCACCCATACCTTTTATTTTTGCCCCATCTCTTTTAAGCATTTTCACAAACGCTTGGTGGACACATAGTTTACTACCATAAGAATCATTTTTTCTCTTTTTAACAATCATGTCAATATTTTTTAGCATAAATTATATCACAACCATCCACTACATATTAATTATACACCAACTATCTTAGGGTATCAATTTCATCGTTTTCTTCTTTAATTTCTCAAACTCCTTACTAAATTAATTTTTTGTCCAATTAAAGCACTTAGGAGATCTTTGGATTAAATTATGGTCTATCAAAGAAGGGATTAGGATAATTATGAGTTTACAAAAGAAAAGAAGCTAAAGGATCAATGGAGGCTAACTAGGATCATGCACAATGTTAGGATAAATAGAAGTTATAAAACAAGGCTATCAATGAAATGCCTATATCATCTCCTAAACTCACTCTTTATTTCGCTTCACACATACACCAGGCAAGTTCTAGACATCACATGCAACAAGGAATATCAAAAATAACTTGCACACACATGGCATATGCTCAACTCAATAGGATCATCATAGACTCTCAACTAAACAATAACAAAAATTCAAAATTAAGCCAACAAGTTCAAGATTCATAAACTTGAACCTAAGAGTCTCAAAAATAGCAATTCACACAATTCAACATGCTTTTACTAACAAACCCACTTGCATCATGTAGTCAAAAATAGCTCCAACAAGAATATTTCACTTATTCCTAACCTAAAAATTTTTTAAATTGAGTCAAAATTTGAGAATTTCTCCACCCCACACATAAAAATCTATTTGTCCCCAAAGTGAATTTAAAAATAAAAAGATAGAAATACTCTCTGAGGCCTCTAGGCCTAGCTAGTAGTATCTTCACATATAAAGAAGATCCATAGGACCCCACACTCAGTCTTTGCCGTGCTTCAAGCTCAAGTTTATGGTACTCAGATTTTCCATTTTCCTGTGACTCAACAAAAACAAAAACTACATGAAATAAGAAAAATCAAAAAAACTAAAAAGAACACATACCTAATTAACTTGGGTTATCTCCCAAGAAGCGCCTAATTTAGTTTCGCGACACGACCCATATCAACTTAACCATATTCCTTCACTCTTTCACCCCCTTTTGGAAGCCATTTTTTCATTTGTTTCAAACCTCTTTTACCTTTTAATATGCTAGGAATTAGTGATTCCATCTTAGTCCGCTCAATCAGATAGTCAAAAGAGGTCTTTAGTGGCTTAAGCACACCACACTCATCCCTTTCCAACACATTGGTCATGCATAAATATTTATATAAGGTATTTTCAATGGGGGCCTTGTAAACATCAAATACCATCTCTTCATCATTTACCTTCATCTTGAGTGTGCCTTCTCTAACATTAATCAAGACCCCTCTGGTTGCTAAGAATGAATGCCCCAAAATAATTGGTACCTGTTCGTCTACCATAAAATCAAGAACAAAAAAGCCAGCAGGAATAAAAAATTTACCAACCTTTATGAGTACATCCTAAATTATTCCTTCTGGATATGCTATAGAACTGTCTACTAGCTGCAACACCACGGTGGTTGATCTAGGCTTTTCCAAGCCTAATTTTTCAAATAGAGATAGGGGTATCAAATTTATATTTTCCCCTAAATCACTCAATGCATGGACCTCTTTGCTCCCAATTTGAATAGGGATGCAAAATTTCCCTTGATATTTCAATTTCTTGGGGATTTTTTGTGTCATCACAGCACTACACACTTCAGTGAGTGTTATGGCTCCCATATCTTGTAATTTCACCTTCTTCGCTACCACATCCCTTAAGTACTTTGCGTACTTAGGCATACTCTGTAAAACATCCAGCAAAGGTAAATTTATATGCAACTCTTTGTTGTGTCAATGGACTTTTTGAACAATGCATCTTCCTTTGCTCTTATGTACTTTTGAGGGAAGGGCAATGACAGTGCCTTCTTTTTCTCTGGTTCAGTAACTTTTTTATTTAAGTACTCAGACTTCCTTGAATTTTCAACAACTTTTTCATTTACCTATTAAGTCACCACCTCAGCATCTACCTTCTTTGTTGCCTTGGGAGGTTCTCCTTGAAGCTCTTTACCAGTTCTTAAGATGATTGCCATGACTTGTTTTGGATTTTTTGTGTTATCGGGCAAACCACCTTGTGATCTGGTATTTAATGCTTGTTATATCTACCCAACCTACAACTCTAAATTTCTTTGTGCCACTTTCTGATTCTATAATTCAGCCCTTCAACTATTCAGATCCACAATCAATTATGCTTGACCAGCTACAAGTTGTTTCATCATCTCTTCTATGTTACTTGTTGACTGATTCGATTGGGACTGTGGGGCATTCCATGATTGATTTAGTGGCTGAGTTTGCAACTTCATCTTATAGGCATTACCATAATTTATCCTTTGAGCATTGCCTACATACATCACATATTCCGTATTTAAAGAACACATGGTAGCCATATGATCACTATTTCTGCATACCTTACACCAACATACAGCTTGTTGGATGGCATTGACTGTGGTTGTAGGTTATGTTGCTCCCAGCATCATGCTGCTGAATGTTGTGTTAATCAAATTCTGTAATGTAAAAACCCGTGCTAATAGGGCTGTAAATTTCTCCACCTACAACACACCCGCAATTTTTTTTGTGGAAATTCTAGGATCTAAATGCCACTCTAGATTTCCTTGTTCTATGTGGTTCAGCAATGTGTATAGCTCATCATAAGTCAGCTCCAATATTTGACAACCTACGGCTGAATCTAGGAAAATTTTCATATTATGATCAAGAGCTTCTACAAAAGTGTGAGCAAGTACCTCATTAGACTGTTAGTGATGTGGACAATCTCGAAGAAGAGCCTTGAAGCATTCCCAATCATGATAAAAGATTTTACAAGGATTCTATTTGAAGCTCACTATCTCACTGCGAAGTTTTGCATTCTTGCCTGATGGAAAGAATCCAATAGGGAACTTTCTGGCTAAGTTGTCCCGTGTTGTGATTAACTGGTCGGCTCCGCATTTAGCAATCTTTTTGCTTCCCCCAATAGAGAATAGGGAAACAATGCCAGCCTCACATAATCTGTACTCACCCCAGTAAAAATGAATGTGTCAATAAGCTCAATGAAATTCTGCAAGTGGACTTGTGGATCCTCATGTGAAAGCCCTACAAATTGTCCACTACTAATAAGACGTTGCACCATATTGTGTTTCAACTCGAAATTTCCCCCAGCTACTTGTCTTTAAATTGGGGAAGTCAAGTTCGTTGGAAATGGGACTGCCACTTCCCTAACCTTCCTATCAGCTGCTTGTTGTTCAGCCATAGGAACAGTATGCTCTTAGTCTTCTCGAATTTGCGCTATTCTTGGGAGAAAGACTGCTTCTCTCCTGCGTTGATGGTAAAGATGCTCGAGTTTCGAGTTCGGTTCAATCAACTCCTGATCCCTTGCCAGCTTATTATCCTTTTAACATGTTTCCTGCAAATCACAAAAACTAGACCAAGCATAAAAACAACAAATAAATCTAAAAGTAAAACTAAAATAAAAAATTGCTAAAATATAAGTCTCCAGCAACAGCGCCAAAAACATGATAGTCCAAGCGCACACGCAAGTGCATGTGGTCTACCAAGTAATATAGTGTCCTTCAAGAAAGCCGAATATCGATCCCACAGAGACTTGATTTAACAATGATTTAATTTTAGTTCACCGTCTAGATTAATTTAGTGCAAAAGTAACTAAAAAGAGAATTTTAATTTATTTTATAAATTAAAAATAAAATAAATAATGTGGAAAAATAAATTCTTGGAAAAATCAATGGAAAAAAGCTCAGGGTTAAAGCACTTCGAACAATCATACTATGTTATTGAAATTAATTCGTTAATTTGCTTATCTTGGTTGTTGAGTCATAGGATTAATTGCATGATCATAGTTTCCCAACCTATAATCTTTTACCTAATATGAATATTATGACTACATCATTGAGCGGCGATGTAATAATCTAATTAAGTTAATTGAAGTTATCATCCTATGTTTGAATCAATTAAGACATCTAATTACATCCCTGTCCTAGACATTAAGTTTAATTCTATTTTTTTATAAAAGAATAAAAGCCCAAACTTTATTTATTTCCATGTTCTATCTCCCTATTCCCTATTCCGAGATCAAAAGGTCCACAATATATTTATTTTATGGGTGATCAATTAATAAATAATTAAAGTAAGAATAAACAAAGAACCAAATATGATAAGCAAAAATAACGAATTTAATCCAAAATAATAGTTCTCATGTTCTTGAATTTAACCCCGGAAAGGAGGTTTTTAGACACTAATATTCATAATCACGATAAAAATAATTGAATACATTATGTGAAAAATTATAGACTAAAAATAAAATTAAAACCTAATAAACCGTGTAGCCGCTCCTCAATTTTTCTCCTCAAAACAGTGTCAGGCGTCTCCATGCAATCATGTGTCCAGTGGTTAATTTGTAACCAAAATTGTCCAAGTTCTTTCAAGTGGTGACCATCTGTCCATATATATAAAATATATTATCTTAGTTCAACTTTGAGTGGGATTTAAATGGCATGTGACCCAAGAATTTCCCATATGTGTCCACCAATGAAATATATTCTCCACCAAATTAAATCTATCACGTGCAGCTGTCCGCCACTTTGTTTAATGTTCTCACAAGCTATTGTCGGTGCCAAATTTTATTTTAGTGACGCGATGCGTCGTTAAACGCATTGGCTCATCGATGCGACTTCGCATCACCTCACTGGAATTTGTGTTTAAAAAATTGGTTAAGTGTAGAACGTTCTATTCTTTGCTCATGCTTTTTGTAGTATATTTTCAACGCATTTTTTACCTTTAAATCATCAACATATCACGGTATTTAATTCAAAAATCCTTCTACAATATCGTACACCACAATTTAGAGATCAAAACAACACAATAACCTCAATAACAAATCAAAACAAAAGCTAAGATAAGACAAATTCGCCATGATCTTCAACTTATTATTTCAAATCTTGACTTAATTAAATTAAACTTTGCATATTACAAATAAGTTATTCCACATAAAATTATACCATTAAAATATTTGGAATAAATTAAACACATTAGAATTCACTGAGACCAACTAGATACACAACTAGCTCAAGCTAGTATAACTAGTTTTTCGGGTTGAACTATAAATTACTCAATTAAGCACAAACTTGTTTTAAAAATACTTTGCACTTTGTAATCACACGCTTGGACACTTAAATGCTTATTTATATAAATATGAACACGTTAAGCACATGAATTGTTCTCAAAACAAGGTGAAATAAGCTAGAATAATAATACCAAGTGTATAAAACCACCTCAGATTAAGTACCTGCCAGATAAGGGTAACTCTTCTGCTTGTCCTTACCCGTGGAATGATACTGACACTCTTTCAACTGGGGTTACAGGTTGGACCCCAGTTATCTTATTTGGGGCATGTCGGTTATATAACTACCTCCTATAGTTCTACAGAATCAGGACTGTCAGACAAAGTCAATCAGTTTTAGTAACTCAGGTATCAATGAACTCAGATATCAGTTACTCAGAACTCAGAACTCAGAACTCAGCTTCAGTAAAAGCTCAGATACAGTATATACATACATAAATACACAGTATTGCATTCTCAGTACTTACAGCTATTTTAGTTATCCTAGTATTTATACTCAGTTATTCCATATCATTCAGTCAGTTATTATTTATGTATATGAACCCTTGCATTCAGCCTTACCTCATCTAGCATACCAGTATATTCTACGTATTAACACATATTTTCTCTTTGCGCTATGATGTCTCATATCATAGGTTCGGACACTCGAGTTCCTAACGTGCATAGACAAATTCAATTAGCAGCAGTAGATTCAGTAGTGAGTCCTCATCTATTGAGAATATGCTTTTGTTTTAGTATTTTTAGTAGCTTCAGTATTTTAGTAGTCGGAGTTAGTTGGGGGCTTGTCCCATCAACTCCACATTCAGACAGTTCAGCTAGAGGCTTTTCAATCTTGACTATTTCAGACAGTATTTTAGTATTTTAGATATTTTCACCAAAAGTTATATTTATCAGTATTTCATATTATGAACATTATGGCATTTCAGCCTATTTTCTGCATTATTTCAGTATTATTACTCAGTGCTCATAGCAGATATCAGTCATGGGTTAGCTTGTGGTCCTTCAAGGTTGTAAGCACCGTGTAGCATTCAGGGTACAAAATTTGGGCATTAAAAACTTGGTATTAGAGCCTAAAGTTCAACAGAGTCCCAAGGAGTCTTAAAGTCATGTCTAGTAAAGTCTTGTGCATGTGTGGGTAGCATGCCACACTTATGGGCAAGAGGCTATAAGATGTTTTTAAGAAAAGTTTCCCTTTTTTTAGTATTCATGTCATGCGAGTGAGCATGAGCTCAAGTTAAACTCCCAGTCTAATCCATTTCTTCCTTTTGTTTACAGAACATACCTCCTAATAAGAACAACAGAAGAAGAATAAGAAACCAGTCGGCACCTCAGCCCGTTCAGGCAGATCCCCTGGACGAGTATGTCACTCATGCACAATTCAGAGTTGCGTTCACCACTTTAGCAAATTCCATAGTAGCAAAGAATGAGTGACCATCGATTGTTCTATCTAACCCAGTGACCAATACTGTTACAGTAATAATTCGAGACTTCACCCGAATGAATCCTTCCCTATTCTCAGGATCTAAGTCAGAAGAGGATCCACAGGAGTTCCTCGATCAGGTTTAGAAAGTCATAGATATCATGGGAGTGACTTCCAGTGAAAGTGCTGAGTTAGCTGTCTATCATCTACAAGATATAGCTCATGCGTGGTTTAAGCAGTGAAAGATGGATAGGGGCACAGATGCAGAGCTCATAGAGTGTGAAGAGTTTGCTACTACTTTTCTAGATAGATTCTTTACCTTAGAGCTGAGAGAATCTAAGGTGCTATAGTTCATCAATATCAGGTAAGGTAGCATGAGTGTGAAAGAGTATTACCTTAAGTTTACACAGGTAGCTAGATATGCTCTCAATGTAGTGGCAGACAGTAGGTTTAGAATAAGCAAGTTTGTATCTGGAGTGTCGGAGAGTATGGTTAAGGAGTGTAGACCAGCAATATTAATTAAGGATATAGACATATCCAAGCTCATGGTCTATTCTCAAAAGATTGAAGAGGCTAAGAATAAAAAGAGAGAGAGGGAGAATAAGAGAGCTAGAATAGGTAGTTTCAATTTCACTCAGCCTAAGTCAGAGAGTGGTAACCATTCGCAGTTCACCCAAAATCTTTAGTTCCAGCTCCATCCTCAGCCAATGCTCCAGTACTTAAGTTTAGAAATGGTAATAAAGATAGGGAACCAGGCTGTAAATCTCAAGGTAGTATCAGAAGTGCTGGAATAAGTCCTTTATGTTACAAATGTGACTGAAACCACCAGGGTATCTGCAAAGCTGGCAGTGATATTTGTTTTGGGTGTGGCAAGCCAGGCCACAAAGTCAGAGATTTTCCTTAGTCAGGTTCTCAGGGTCAGTATACTCGACCCCAGCTCAGTCCGGTCGCTCGAGTCAGCAGGGTGCCGCTTCTAGTGCCACCAGTAGGCAACACCCAAATAGGCTTTATGCACTACATTCCAGGCAATATCATAAAATTTCTCCTGATGTGGTCACTGGTATGTTACAGATCTTCCATTTACATGTTTATGCTTTGCTAAATCCAGGAGCTTTCTTGTCTTTCATAACTCCATATATAGCTGTTAACTTTGGAGTTAGTCCCTAAATTCTAGCAGATCCTTCCTTATTCTCCACCCCAGTGGGTAAGTCTATCATAGCCTGGCGGGTATACAGGAACTTTTCGGTTATGATATCTTAAAAGGTCACTTCAGCAGACCCTGTAGAGCTAGAGATGGCAGATTTTGACATCATTCTCAGCATAGATTGGCTCCATTCATACTATGCCTTAGTTGATTGTAGAAATAGAATTTTTGGTTTTTAGTTTCCAAATGAACCAGGCTTTGAATGGTGGGGTAGTACTACAATGCTTACGGGACAACTGATTTCATACCTTAGAGCGAGAAAAATGATATCCAATGGATCTATCTATTATCTTGTACAAGTTAAGGATTCTAGTTTAGAAACTTCCAGTCTTGAGTCAGTTCCTGTAGTAAATAAATTATCAGATGTGTTTCTTGAAGATTTTCCTGGAGTTTCTTTTTAAGAGAAATTGACTTTGGAATAAACCTTCTTCCAGATACTCAGCCTATATTTATTTCGATATACAGAATGTCTCCAGCTGAACTTAGGGAGTTAAAAGAATACTTAAAAAGCCTTTTAGACAAGGGGTTCATCAGACCCAGCATTTCCTCGTGGGGGGCACCAGTTTTGTTCATGCATAAGAAAGATAGTTCTCTCAGAATATGTATAGACTACCGTCAGTTAAATAAAGTCACAGTCAAGAATAAATACCCACTTTCCAGAATTGATGACCTGTTTGACCAACTTTAGGGTGCTAGTTACTTTTCTAAGATAGACCTCAGATCATACTATCATCAGCTCAGAGTCAGAGAATGTGACATGTTAAAAATAACTATCCAAACTTGGTATGGCCACTTCGAGTTTCTAGTCATATCCTTTGGTATTACAAATGCCCCAGCAGTCATCATAAACTTGATAAAATGAGTGTTCAAGTAGTACTTAGACATGTTCGTCATAGTCTTCATTGATGATATTTTTGTCTATTTTCATAGCAAAAATGATCATGTAGATCACCTCAGAATCATCCTTCAGACTCTTTGAACTCATCAGTTGTTTTCCAAATTTAGTAAGTACAAATTTTGGATAAGGTCAGTAGCATTCCTTGGTCATATTATTTCAGGTGATGACATTATAGTTGATTTCCAAAAGACTGAGGCAGTGAGAAACTGGCCTAGGCCTATTTCTCCATCAAATATCAGGAACTTCTTGGTAGCTAGCTATCATTGGTTTGTTGAAGGGTTTTCATCTATTGCATCCCCCATGTCTAGATTGACTTAGAAGAAAGCTAAGTTTAAGTAGTCAGATTCTTGTGAAAAGAGTTTTTAAGAGTTGAAGACTCGACTCACCTCAGCCCCAGTTTTGACTCTACAAGATGGTTCAGATCGGTTTGTTGTATACTGTGATGCATCCAGGTTAAGTTTGGGTTGTGTCCTTATACAGAGAGGTAAAGTCATAGCCTATGCCTCTAGACAACTTAAGTCCCATGAGAAGAATTACCCTACTCATTATCTTGAGTTAGCAGCTGTAATGTTTGCCTTAAATCTTTGGAGGCACTATTTATAATGGGTAAATGTTTATGTGTTCGCAAACCACAAAGGCCTGTAGTATGTGTTCTCTCAGAAAGATTTGAATTTTCGTCAGAGAAGATGGTTAGAGTTGTTAAAAGATTATGACATGAGTGTTCTGTATCATCCGAGCAAGGCCAATGTAGTGGCTGATGCTTTCAGTCGGTTCTCTATGGGTAGTATTGTTCATATTGATAGTGGTAAGAAGAAGTTAGCTCAAGAAGTTGATCAGCTTGACCGACTAGGTATCCGCTTGGTCGATTTAGCAAAGGGCAGTGTGTGGGTACAGAATAGTTTAGAATTATCTCTGGTTTCCAAAGCGAAGGAAAAGTAGGATAGAGATCCCAGTTTAGCTAATTTGAAGAAGTCATTCAGTGATTAGAAAGTAGAGGTTTTCTCCCAAGAGAGAGATAGTATGTTGCATTACCAGGATCGTCTATGTGTGCCAGGTGTAGATGACATAAGGTAATGAATTCTTGCAGAAGAGCACAGTGCGTGTTACTCTATTCATCTTGGGGACACTAAGATGTACCGCGATTTGTAGAAGATTTATTGGTGGAGTGGGATGAAGAGAGAAATTATAGAGTATGTAGCTAAGTTCTCTACGTGTCAGCAAGTTAAGATTGAGCACTATAAGCCTAGTGGGTCCATGCAGGAGTTCAGTATTCCCACATAGAAATAGGAAGAAGTGAACATGGACTTTGTGATGAGTTTTCCTTGTACTCGTCGTCAACATGATTCGATTTGGGTTATCATAGACAGGGTGACCAAATCTGCTCATTTATTACCACTTCATAACTCTTATTCAGCCGAGGACTACGCCAAACTCTATATTAGAGAGTTGGTTAGGTTACACGGAGTCTAATGTCTATTATCTCATGTAGAGGCACCCAGTTTACCTCTCACTTTTGGAAAGTATTCCAAAAGGGTCTTGGTACACAAGCTTATCTCAGTACATCTTTTAACCCTCAAATAAATAGTCAGGTAGAAAGGATCTTTTAGACTCTAGAAGATATGTTAAGATCATGCGTAGTCAATTTTAAAGGTAGTTGGGATGACCACTTGCCTTTAATTGAATTTCCATATAATAATAATTATCATTCCAGTATTCTGATGGCTCCGTTTGAGGCTCTCTATCTTAAGGTAATAGTCTTCCTTAGATTTGCTCAGTTCCATGTTTAGTTACAATTATAAACTTGGTAATCTTTATCGTTACATATTATCTTTATAACAGACATGCATTAATGAATAAGTTCAGTCATGTACTCATTAATCAGATATGCATGTTTAGTATGAAAACTCAGCTTATCAGTAGTTTCAGTTATACACTCATGCATCAGATATGCATGTTCAGTATATCTAAACTCAGTTTATCAGTGTTTCTGAGCTTAATCAGTATCATTTGAGGATGAATGTTCTCAAGGGGGAGATATTGTAATACCCCGTATTTTCCTAGCTAAAATTAACTCTCAATACATTAGTATTCATATATAATTTTTTAAATACTCAAGATTTTTCAGTTTAGAGCTTACTATGGCATAGGATATTTAGTCAACTTTCCAATGATATAAAATTCAGCCAAATCTGATAATTGGGTGAGAAGTATAAATGGAAATTGTCATTTTTCTGTGTTCTATCGCGATCATAGAGCATCGCGCCAAGCAGTATTTTCAAAATTATCTTTTTTCTAGACAAGCTCCGCGATTTCACCATGTTGTGCTGAGTCCTAAATCTAGATTCAGTGGGGTACCGCGATTTTACCGCATCACGCTAAGATTCCAGTTCCCAATTATCAATTTTCAGTGAGACAGCGCGATAGTGCCGCGATGCGCAAGGGTCCAAATTGAGTTTTCAGTGACAATTTTTAAATCTTTTTTCAGGGGTATTTTGGTATTTTTTCCACAGCCCTAATCAGTCCTAAACATGAAATTTAGCCCTAAAGGAGCACTAATTGCTCATTATTTCATTATTTACTCAATAATTAAAACATTCTCTCTCAAAGGGCAAAACCCTAGTTTCAAAAAATCAAGAACAAACTCAAGAATTCCTCCAAGAACCCTCAAGAACTTTTCTTCTCAGGTATTTTAGGTGTTCATTCATGGGTTCCTTTCACCCATGAAGTCCAAGAACCTCTTTTAAACTTATAAGATCTCAGATTTATGAATTTCGTGCTTAAAATTGATTGTATTCATGTTCATGATAGTAATTGGGTTTCAATTCATGATTAATTATAAGTTTCCATGAAATTAAAATAGTTTATGTGATGAATTATGTGAATTGCATGCTAAACCCTTGAAATTGAAATTGAATAGCGTATTCATGATCTTCATGTGTTGGCTATTATCATGTGAAATAATCCATGCTCCCCAAGTGTTTATTAAAATTCCTATGTGAAGTAAATAGTGGAATCATGACATGTCATTATGTGGTTCCAATCATGTATAAGTTTATGCCCTACAAGTGTTTGATAAAATGTCTCTATGAACGAATTATAAACCAATGGAAATTGTTATGCTTTTCAAGATCATGCTATGCTTTACTTTTCATGCGATCGAGTTCTGGGGGTATCTAATACCCGACAATATAGTTGTTTACCTATAGCTATAATAGTTATAAGAAGTCTTAGTCATTTCATGAATCAGTAGTACTCAGTCAATTACAGAACTCAGTGAAACTCACTATAAGTCTAGTTCAGCTCAGTATAATTAGTTCAGTGTTTACTCAGTTGGGAGTAGGATTAGGCATCAAGTGAACACAAGGATGAGGGTTCACCTACTAGTAGAGGGTGTGATCCTTAGAAGCAGTCCTTGCAATCCAAAACAACGTAGCCAGTATAGGTTGAGACATTAACCTACCAGTAAAGGGTTGATTGTTTTAACCTGCCAGTTAAGGGTACCATCATTCTCATTAGACTACCTTCCAGATGAAGGTAACTCTTCAGCTTTTCATTACTCATGGGATGGTACTGATATCTTTCCAACTAGGGTTATAGGTGGGGCATGTCGATTAGATGACTACCTCCCACAGTTTCAATTTTAGTTTCAATATAGAACTCAGTTAAGTTTTACAGAATCAGGATTGTCAGACACAGTCAATCAGTTTCTATTACTCAGTTATCAGTAATCTCAAATATCAGTTACTCAGTTATCAGAACTTAAAACTCAGCTTCAGTAAAATCTCAGATACAGTATATACATACATAAATGCACAATGTTTCATTATTAGTACTTATAACTATTTCAGTTATCCATGTGTTTATACTCAATTATTCCATATCATTCAGTCAGTTATTGTTTATGCATATGAACCATTGCATTCAGCCTTACCTCATCTAGCATACCAGTATATTCCACGTACTAATGCATACTTTCTCTTTGCACTATGATTTCTCATATCATAGGTTTTGGACGCTCAGGTTCCTAACCGCACATAGAAAGATTCAGTCAGCAGCAGCAGATTTAGTAGTGAGTCCTCATCTATCGAGGATATACTTTTATTTCAGTATTTTTAGTAGCTTTAGTGTTTCAGTAGTTGGATTTAGTTGGGGGCTTGTTCCATCAACTCCATATTCAGAAAGTTCAGTTAGAGGTTTTTCAGACTAGACTATTTCAGATAGTATTTCAGATGTTTTCACCAGAAGTTATATTTTATCAGTATTTTAGATTATGAACCTTATCCTATTTCAGCATATTTTCTATATTTTTTAGTATTATTACTCAATCTTCACAGCAGAATCAGTCACGGATTAGCTTATGGTCCTTCGAGGTTGTAAGCACCGTGTAGCATTTGGGGTATAGACTCGGGGTGTTACATAATCCATGGGGTTACATCTCACAAAGGTGAAAAATAACTGTCTATCCACTTAGCCATCTTGACCTTATCACGTTGGTGCTTAACCTCCCACATGATACGCTGATCACATGTCATCCTCGGTCTGTGGTTATACTCATCTATTTATACAGGAGTAATGTACTCTGGGCCGAAGATAACTCTATGGATAGTCTCTGTAAATATGTTAACTCTGACCCCTCGAACCAATGTGTTCTCTAGTTATGGCTGCCAAGCAAATCTTATCAAGCCTGTTGATGGCACATAAAAAGGACTACGGTAGCTTTGTAGGATTCATAAGATTCCAGTACCATAGAAAGTTTTTAAGACTCGAGTGTCCTATTCATCCACTCTAGATAATATCTATCAATTACTACCCGCAGTCTTGGTACTCGATCTAGCCCCGATAAGTCAATTCGACTCTCTTCATATATATACCTCGTAGGCCTGCCTAGCTCCCAAACATGACTGTAAAGCTCAAATATAGTCCTTATTCCTTCCACACACCTCTTTGGAGGTCCCTCTTTGGGAGGTGCCTTTGGGGTATGTACAAGTGTGGGGCTCTACTGTACTGATGCATCATGGAAAGGCTGCTCGGTACGCTTCTTAGCTGGGGTACCTATGTCTGTTGTACATGAGTAGTGGTACCCTCCTCATACCAGGGTACCATGAATGACTTCTCCTATTCAACCTCATCAGATGAATCCTAGGACCCTTCCTCAGATTGGGGGTCCTGAGAAGCAACCCGTGAATAAAACTTAGACTCTATCTCCTCATCATTATCATCATCATATGGAGGAGTATGTGGTGGTGACATCTTGGATGAATTCATCCTCATTTGGGATGTAGCTAACTAAGCAGTCTGGCGAGTCTTTCCTCTCATGACGCTACGTGTCACCTCAACTTCAGCGTCTATACAACGCTGCCTTAGGTACTTCTCTACTAAACTGCTAGGATTGGGAGACTCTACCCATTTCCTCGAAGTATCACCTTCATATTCTTCATCACTTTAGGAGCCATATGTACATGAAAAAATAGTAGTTAGTTTCCAACAAAAGTGGGGTATAGAAAAAGTCGAAGAAAACTAAAAAATTAAAAAGTTTAAATTTTTCCTCAATTTTTGCCCCCGTAAGACCTATTTGAAATTCCAACAAGTCTAATGTACACACACTTATCATAAATCACATCTTTCAAAGCAAACAAACATGCTCAACTATTGGTAATAATTTCATTTGTTCAAGTTTAACTTTCAGTTGGGGCTTAACTTTAGATTTTTCTTTAAAACAAGGCCCTACATTTAGTTTTTAGGATACTTTAAGGCTTCTACATAGAAGCATGATATTTTTGATATATTTTGCAATGAAATACACATATCAACTTGTTTAAACAATAGATAAACCAATATATAACCAATAAGAGTTGAGAAAGTTACCTTTTACAAGAAGAACCGAAAGTGAATAATGAAGAACTTCAGCAAAACCAAAGTTGAAATATGTTTCTAGCATTTTGGAACAAGTTGGTATCTCAAATAAGTGACAATTTAGCCTTTACTTAAGTGTGGGGTTAGTTTGTGTTTTAAGTGGGAAGTTTGAATTTAAAGAGAAAAGTGAAGTTTTGAGGTCAAAGAGAAAAGTAAAGTTTTGAGTATTTGAATGAGTTAGAATTAGGGTAAGAATGTTTTAATATAGGTGGGTGATATTTTACATCATATTTAAGTGTTGGTGGGCCCAAAATTTGACCTAAACGCGGCTTACACCTGTGGCCACCACCCGCAGTCTAGCTCTGGGTGCAGGTACTACCTGCGGCCAGCAAGTGCCAGGCAAAAAATTTTGGCCCGCTTTTATGCAACCCAGACTTGACATTTTGATATTTTTCTAGATACTTATGGTCCCACAACCTAAGTTTTAGGTACTAAAAGTAAAACTAGATGCCAAAGTCCATAACTTATGATTTTTTCATCCTCAAAATTTCAATATTTCAACTTGTTATTAAACTTACCGTGTAGGACCTGTGACCAAGATTGGTTGGTCACATGGACCTCTTACTAGGAAATCGATAAATGCAGAAATTGCTTTACCATATTTTGGGTAAGTCCATGAACTAAAAACCTACAAAAAAAATAAGAAAAACACGAACACTAAAAATACTGGGTTTCCTTCCATTCAGTGCTTGATTTAATATCTCAGCACGACGTGGCTATGCTGGTTACTCAGACTTCACAAAAAATCCCATAGGTTTTCTCCCATGAAGTTCTTAATTTAATGTTCCGACACGACTTGGGTATCTTGACTACTCATAATTTATCAAGATACCCATAAGAATATCCTCGAGGGTTATCAATAAAATCAATCACTAACGTTACCCTTATATCGGTAGGCTTTTTCATTAACTTTTAGATATTGAATATAGCCTCCTCACTATTGACTTTGAATATAAGCTCACGATTCCTTATGTCAACCATAGTTCTTCCTGTGGACATAAATGGTCTTCCCAACATAATGGGCATCTTAGTGTCTATCTCACAGTCCAGGATGACAAAGTCAGTCGAAAAGATAAAATTATCCACCCTCATACTAACATGAAAAAAAATTCCCATAGGCTTCTTCACTATGCAGTCAGCCATCAATAGCCGCATCGAAGTTATTTTTACAGAGTTCAAGCCCAACTTCTTGAATATGGACAGCGGTATTAAATTAATGTTGGCCCCTAAATCACACAACGCTCTGGAAAATTAGGATGAACCAATCGTGCAAGGTATAGTGAATGCACCAAAATCACCTTTTGTCTACGCCAAAAACCTAGCCATGATTGCAATGCAGTGATGCATATCATCAAAATCCTCAAATATTTCTCCTTTCTTCCTTGTGACCATCTTTTTCATAAATTTTGCGTATCCAGGCATCTTCTCTAACCCCTCTAAAAGAGGTATGTTCAAGCTCAATTCTTTCAGCATATAAATGATTTGCTTGAACTTACCTTCCTCTTTATTTTGCCTTAATCTCTAAGGATAAGGTGGGGCGATCTCAAAATCTATTTGATTTCTAGATCAGTGATTGAACCCTTACCTTTCTCTTCAATAGTTTTACCATTATCACTTGTTACCTTGTCAGACTCAGGAGCAGGTGTCTCATCATCAGGAGCTTCCACAGGAGGTCATAGGAGATCCATAGTAGTGATACCACTCCTAGTTGTAATAGCAAGTACGTGAACATCGTTTTTAAGATTTTGCCTCATGTTTCTCGAACAGGTACCTGGCTGTCGCTGGTTAAGAGTTGCTAACATCTGCCCAAACTAGCACTCCAACTGCTTGATAGCAGTGGCATGTGACTCGACCTTTTGGGTCAATCCTAAAGTATCATCCTTAATCTCCTTAAGGATTATCTCTTGACTTTCCTAACCTTTCACCAGCTTAGCCAACATTTATTTCATTCTAGATTCTGCATCTCGTCTACTAGGTGGAATATATCTATCTCTCTTTTCTCTATAGTCATCCTTTTTCCTTTAGTCACCATATCACTCTCTACTATGGTCTCTGTATCTATCATAATAGTTCTGACCTTCTTTCTCTTCCCCTTAGGCTTAAAAACTCGCCAACTGATGATCTAGATAATTTGTTTCCTCCTCCAATTCTAACTTGTACACTTTGGAAGCTGACCCCTGTGTTGCTACTGCATTTGTTTTTTCCGAAGTCGCTGCTACAAGATACTTTTTAGGTACCCCAAGATCATTCCTTATCAATGCATTATTTTGCGCAACTGTGTCATTAGCTACTTTCTGGTTGCAGGAGGCACCAATAGCATAAGTGTCAGATCCTTTTTCAGCCTCCTAAGTTTATCACCCTCGGTTAGTGAGCGAGATCTGATCTAACATCTCTAAATTTTCCTCCCAGCATAACCTCATAAAATCTCCTCCAGATATGGTGTCTATTATGGCTCTGCAGCTGATGGTTAGGGCTCGGTAGAATATCTCTAACAAGATCATTCTTGATAATCGATGATTCAGAACCATTCCCATCTTCTTCTTGAACCTGAGCCATGCCTCGTACATAGATTATGTCTATAGCTGCCTAAAATTATAAATCTCATCTTTAAGCTATATAATCATGGATGGATAAAAGAACATGTTCAAGAATTTCTATCGTAACTCATTCCATGTAGTGATAGAGCATTTTGGCAGCTCCCTTAACCATAAATATGCTTCTATGTAAGTGAGAAGGGGAATATCCTCAGTCTAATTGCTTCCTAATTTAACCCTGGATTTGTATACGAACTATAGATCCCAAGGAAATTAGCAAGGTGCAACTTTTCATTATCTGTAGGCTGACCTGCAAACACACCCTTCAGATTCAAAAGTTGGATCATTACGCTCGTAATATCAAACTTGATGCCTGGCAGCAAAATAGGAGGAACTATGACTCCAGTATCTACCATATCAACATATCCCAAGTCTTATTCATCATCTATATATGGATGCACATACTGATATGCTGGGATTACTTAAACACGAGCACCTCTAGCTCTATTTTGGTCTCCACCGAGTGCTACTCGACGGTCTGCGGTTTGTCTCTACCCATCAACCTCTGCCTCTTTAGCTACCCATTGAGCTTTTTCTGTTGACCTTATTTCAGCTTCAACTTGATATAATAGCTCACCAGTCTATCGATTAATGATATCCTATACTACTTCGAGGGGAGAGGGCGGTACAATATCACGAACCCTTTCACAAGGTTCATCTCTGTTATGCTTAGATATCCAATCAGGTGCTTGTAGGATCCTCCGTGGGTTTGAATTTAGTGGCAGTAAGGGATTGACTCTACTCCATGTGTAAGTCATACACCAGACATATGCCCAACTAAGAACAAAAAAATAAAACCCCAAAAACTGCAACAACTTCAAATCATAAATCAACACCGTGTTCCCCGACAATAATGCCAAAATTTTGATGGCGTCCAAATAACACATCCTATTATATAACGATATGATTGTTGTCAAAATACAGTAACCAAACAGAAATTGGGGTCGAATCCCAAGGGAACACGTGGCTTTGCAGATCTTAGCAGTTGTAGTCAATGAGAAGAATAAGAAAAGTAAATGGGGGTATAGATGTGGTAATCTCAAGCAAGTAACTATATTGATTTCGGTAGTAATCAGTGTAAGTGAACACTAGGATTTGTGTTCCCTCTGGCTTCTCAACTCTGTATGCTTATCATTTTTCGTTTAACCAACCCGATACTTTACATATAGAATCGATAAGTTATGTACTTTCTATAATCTTTTAGATGAGCAAAAGGAATTCACCCTTTACCTTTTGAGTCTCAGGATGTTGCGTTACTAACCCTAATCTTGATCCCAATTAACTGTTAACTTTTGAGTCTTTAGTTATTAGATGAAACCTAACCATCTTACTAAGATAGAACACAGAAGCATAGATTGACACTTAAACTCCAAATTACTGTTGTCCTTATCTTTTCTTGACACTACTCCTCTTTTAGAGTAACAAGCAATATCTAGGCAGTATCCTAATGTATGCACCCATTAATAAAACTATCATAACAAAGATAAAGCAATGCATGCATGAGTATCGGTTCAGGACAACAAAAGCACTTCCCCTACTTCATCAATCCGCCAGGGTTTTCACAACCCTAGCTATGGGTTTTAGTCGCTCATGTTTGTGAAGAAATCAATGACATTTGTATTCGAAAGAATATATGAAATCACAATGATAAAAAGAAATAAAACCCACAAACGTAACTGAATTAATGAATCAAAATTAATACAAAAAAATCCCAAAATTAAAGCCACATATTGACTTGGTAAGTGCCGGGAGTCATCTTTTCACCTCTTTTTTGATTCCTGAACATGCTTTGATCACAAACAGTCTAGAAAACATCTCAATTATCCATAATTGCTCCAGAAATGGCCAAGAACATCCGTTTCACCTTTTTCATGAACTTATCATCCAAAACATGATTTCCTGCAAAACATGCTCAAAAGGAATCATATCTAACAAAATAACCTCAAAAACTTGTATCTTTTCCTCATTTTAAGCGTCAAAAGTATTATATTTCTATAGAACATCACCATTCAGTCCCTCATAAAACTTACAGATATAGGAACAAACAAACATACTAGTGATAGGCAATGCATTAAGAATTAATGCAAAGTAAATCCATAATATCATAACTGATCCAAGTGAAATAACGTACCAGTGTATATACCTCTTAAATTATATGGTTAGAAAAGGTAGACCTACGTCAACCTCACTTATCCAACATGATGAATCACAAACGAAGGGGCACCTATGGGGTTTAGGAGTACCCGTATTCATTGATATGGTTTGGATACAAGATTTTCAAACACCATCATCATCATTAGCCTACTTTGTCCAGTACTAGAAAGATGTATATTCAATAATAGCTCAAACTAGAACCATGGCTAAAAGAGTGATAGTCTATAAGTGTGTTGATCGAGGTCAACTTCTGGACTAAATCATAGTAATAAAGTAGAAAGGGTTGGAATCTCTCACGGTCAAAGTAAATATTAGTGGTTAAACCACGGACCAAAGTCTATCTCGATCAAATCTATAAAATATAATGATTAAGGTGGTCCAATTCTCAATACGAAAGAATCTCTTTTAAAAGTAAAAAGGGTGAATAAATCTTTTTTGGGAAAATATTAGTAAAACCAAATTTTAGTTGGAATCGTACCAATAAGTGAGTATATGAATGTATCATCATTTATGCATGCCATCACCAGTATCCATATAATATAATCATAAGTATCTAAGTATTCATAGACTAAAACCATGTCCTTTATAAAGATAGATACTCACCTGGAGTCCAACTAGTATCGTAACCACAACTGCAGGCCCAAAAGTATATAACAAGCATAATATCAATGCTATAATTTGGGAAACTATGGTAATCCACTGAGTCAAGGAGTAAACCTTTTACTAAAGGGTACTTAGAATCAACTATGGTTAACATGCTTATAATCTAGTGTGATAGGCTCCTATAGCTTAAACACGTATTTCATCTTAAAGGTCGGTTCACCTTTCTATCCTAAACTCATAAATTAGGCTTAGTCATGGAATCCTTCACATAATCATATCCTACCATACTTACCTAAAATGCAATATATACCATATACTATCTTGTGAAGAAGGGTAGACCAATGCCTACCTCGATGCCGAATTGCAAATCCTTGAATCATCCACAAATTATTTGTCTTTGCTTCACTATCTCTAAATGCTACCACACTATTAAATTAGTAATCTAGACATCATTTGGAGTAAATGAGGTTCATATTGCTATATAAAGGGTCAAGTCTAAATTTGGGTCAATAACGGGCCTGTGGGGCCTACAAACAAAATATAAAATTGATTCTATCATGAGGTCCCTCAAAGGGCAAGAAATGTGTGCTCAAAACTTGAGTACAAATAGTACATAAATTGAGACCCAAATCAGACCCTAAGGTTTAGGGATTTAAGAACTAATTTCCAAGAATTTACAATGAAATGTAATGGAAATTGATGGAAAAAATAATCGAAAATGACCAAGGAGTGTTAGTTTATATTACCTTATCTTCAGTGGATGATTCCCCACTCTTTCCTTTCTTCAAAATCTCAAAATAGTGGGATTATAGTGCAGAAAATAAGGGAAAATGGATAGAGAAAGAGGATTTAATAATCCCCAGATGTCATTAAAGCGGCTACTTGATTGCTTAAGTAGCACAGGTCCGCTGAAGCAGTAAAGGAATGGGACGTCAGGCACTGCTAAAGCGTTGTTTGGCTGCTAAAGCGGTGTCCACTTAAGTAGTCTTTGAATGCTAATGCGGACCCCAATCCAATGGACAAGACCGCAAAAATGGCTCATGGATGCTAAAGCGCTTGCCCCTAAAGTGACTCGATGATCACTAAAGTGTCCAAACAGGATATCAGGCACCGGATTTTGCTAAGACCAAAATAAACTTTGAACAAATACTCGAGATTGATCTAGAACCCCGTGTGTACAAATGAACAATGCTACCATACCAAATTTGACATTTCGGACTAAATGCAACCATTAAAACTTTCATCCGAGATCATTTCTCTCAGTGTGGGGCCACACCTATAGCTTTATTTTTTATATAATCCACCCAATAGTCCAAACAAGTTCAAAGGCCACGAAACATGAACTAAGGGCCCCCCAGCCTAAAATCAACATTCCAAAGCTGATAAAATTGTCAGAATTCTTATCCAAGGCAACATACTTGAGTTTTGGTTCGAGACCGATTCCTTAGAAAATGAGCCTAAAATCAAAATGAACTATGTGATAACCGAACTGACAGTTCTGACAAGTCATAAATAACCTGTAGCTATTGTGGGAAGGATCAAAACATCAAAAATAAATGTAAATTAATGAAATAACCTAGAGGATCATTGCATTTACTTTTATATCCCACTCAGCAACGAATGTAGCCTTGCCAATAGAAAATAAAAATGACTGACCTCACCCTACTACAAGAGAGAAAACAATCCAACTGAGCTAGCCTCCAAGGACAATGAACAAGAATCGTAAGAAAGGAAATTCTAGCTAGATAATGATAGTCTAGTCGTCCATCAAGCAAGGATCGAACAACATCAAACAATAGCAATAATAACAATAGTAATAGAAATAACAATATAAAGTGTAGTGGTACAAAAAATAAAAATCAAACACAAGCACCACTCTAGGTCCAAAAGAAAGCCAATATTCCAAGGTAAATGGGACTCGAACCCAAATACTACACCCCTACGAAAATATCAACATTGATCCACTCTATCCACTACTAAAAAAAATCACCTATGGGGGTATTCATATAATCATAATTTCTACACCAAGGCGCACAACTATAAATATAAAAATACCAAGGCATATAATCATCGATTGATATAAGAACCTCATTTTACTCAAATAAAAAGGTAAAAGAGGGAAATAAAAGGTGTACCTATTACGATGGAAATGCTAAATCATAAGTTTGAGGTTCCTAAAGGAGTATGAATTTGAGTGAGTCCATGCTCGAATTGAGTGTCTGAATCATCAACCAAAGAGCTAAGTGCACTAACTCTAACTAAAGGTGCCACAACACAAAGTGGCTGATCTAGGTGAGATTAATAATAAATAATCAAGCATCAGAGACACTCTCTAGACCAATGACTGGTCTCTTTGTAATTGTAGCAAACCCCTGAAACCCTAAACTAGTGAGAAACATGAGCTAAACCCAACTAGTTGACTAACCAACATTAATGTCACTCCGCATTGAAATGAACATCCTCCAGGAAATTATAACATACCTTTGTAAGTCTATAAGGACGAGAAACATATGTTAACTCTGTTTGGACAACTAATTCGTGTCTGGGGCATTCTCTAGATGAATGACCAATCTCGCCAAAACCATGACAAGCTTTTGGAATACTCTGAGAAACTGCACCCACTTAGTCAAAACATTCACCGCGACCTAAGAATCCATTCTGAATACTCCATAAGGTCTAACTTTTGACCTCTATAACTACCACTACTAATAAGAGAGCCATTTGTTGTCAGAGATGCAACCTTTATGTAGCCAACAACCTATAAGTGAAGTAGATCCCTATGAAGAGGATCTCATTTCTAAATAAAATACAATAAAACTGTACTGATGACATAGAATCTCACTGCCACCTTCATAATTGTAAATATATGCTCTCTCTATAGCCCTCGTGTGATCAACAATCTGAGGAAAAAAAGATCCAACTACTATCAAATGCCCTGATCTCAAATGGAGAGGCAAGGCTATTTTCTAATAAATCTAAGTACCATTTTATTCTCTAAAGGATAAAGTATAAAAGTATGTCTAGACCACTCAAGAAATCCAATGTTATACTCTAAAACCAATAAGAAACCCTGTTGAATGCTAACAAACCCAACTCTAGCCTAAAACTGCTCGATAAACAGGACTTTATCTCTAACTGTAAGGTATCCGTAAAAAGGCTTAGAATCCCTAATGCTGAATCTTAAAAGGCATAAGTGTTCACAAACTCTACTAGAGCCTGGGCTGGTCCCAATCCTTCAACTGACATAGAAGATCTTCGAGTTTAGTCTCTGACTCCCTAGTCTAATGTTATACTGAAACTTTGGAAATGCGTGTCAAAGTCCCATCTGCATCTATCGATAACCTCATATCATTCATTTAGAGTAGAATAGTATTAAAGAATGTACTAGAAGCTCATATAAATATGGATACATAATAAGGAGTCCAGAATAGAATTTTCAAATAATGCCCCGTAGCCTCCCAAAGATTGGACGCAGACATATCTACATCAATTTGCATTACTCTACAAGACACCAAGCTATTGTATTGTACCAACACATTGGTTAACCTAGGATCTTACCAATATTTCATGACCTAATTTTTTAAGTCATGATGAAACCTATGATAACCAACCAGTAGGTAAATTGGGCCATAGTCTAAAACCGCTAGTAAAAATCTATCTAAAGAAATAATAAAAAATGCAAAATAAATATGGTGCAAGAAAATATATATATATATATATATATATATATATATATATATATAGCAGTCACAAGGCTTGGTAAGTTATTACAAGAGCTTATAATGTAATAAAATTACAAGGTACAATACTAAAACCAAAGCGAACTATTCGATATCAAACCAATATAGGAAGTGCATGAAAATCGAGGAAATGACCTGGAGAGACATTACAATATCCACTACTAAAAGGACTTCTATCCATGAAAGTCAATAGATAGAAAGACCACGATGGTTCAAATGGATAAGGTACTAGGCCCACATGCTCCGAGAAAAACTACCTAGATAACATTTCATAAGAAATAACAGTTTCAAGGAATTTTTTATAGGTATCCCTTTTTCAACCAAATTCCTTACTTAAGTTCTCAAATAACCAAAACTCAACCTCAACATGCGACTAACCTCCAACTGATATAAGAACCACTAATGCATGCAATCCTAAACCACAATACACTAATATCACACTCATATAAGCATATCCATGCAGAAACTCAACTAAGAAAAAGAAAATCCAAAGCATGAATCATATGACCAACAACAATATCCAAATCAAACCTTCTTTTGCCTTTCCAAACCTTCTATCTACTCCAAAACACACAAAAGTCATCTAAGTCCTGTCTAGGCAATCCCATCATATTTTCCTCAAAGTACTAAAGTTGGCCTTCTAAAAATCCATAATGGCAAGTATAAGAATAAGCCCATCTGGTGCTACCTGGTTACATAAATATTGATGATAAATTTCTGTAATCTATGCCAAAACCACTAACTGATATAGATAACCCTATAAACTGAGTCTGAAGCACAAATACTCAAAACTGAATGATATTTTCCAGGGTGCCCCTCCAACTTAGGATAAAATCATGCTAAGTCCAAATAGAATACACTTCTTCTACTGAGTAGATATTTGAAATTTTTGGCAAAGAATGTAAACCAAAGTCAAAAGCGGAAGAAACCCTCATCAAGTGCTAATGGGCTATCATCCAAACATCTATCAACCATAATTTATTTGAACTAAAGAATATCAAATTGGTAGGTAAAGAGTAGGCTTAGCCAGTTGATAAGTGAATGCTTATTTGTAATAAATTTAGATACAGAGCTTGCTACTAAGATCTACAACTGCCCGACCCAATTTCTTAGTTCAGGATGACACCTACTATATCCCACCAATAGGTAAGACAACCTATAGTTTGAAACCCTAGTAACAAACTACCTAAAGAAATAAAAGGAAAATGTAGAGTAAATATGGTACAAGGTATAAAATATATATATATATATATATATATATATATATATATATATATACATATTATTCCTAAAACCTAGTGAAGTTAGTACAAGAGCTTTTAATATAATAAGAGTACAAGGTTCAATGTTGGATCTCTATATATAATATAGAGATCAGTCTAAACTATAAGAGAGATAATAGTAGTACTATGAATTCCATAAGCTCAACCCAAATCACTGATCCATAGCTGCTCTGTATCAAGAACACAATAACGACAAAAAATTGTACTATGATCTATAGATTGCAAAAGTGTAATATGAGTTTCAAACACGCGCTACTCAGTAGGTAACTGTCGATTGAGCTCTAAAACTAATGAAAATATAAATAACATACAAAGCAAGAATATAAAATATAGGCAACCATCCAAAAAGTTAATATAATAAGCTAGAGAGACAATATGAATAAACTATCCTATTCTAGTTATATTCAAGAAATAAAGTACCTTATTGTATATCACTAGCTGATATGCAAATAGAGTGTGGAAGGGGGATATATATATATATATATATATATATATATATATATATATACAAGACTAACCCAAAGGTACAATCTATGGTGCCAATCTAACCTTTCTTTGGAATCCTAAGCAGGTTAAAAACTAATACTAGCATGATCTGGGTCTATAGTCAAAATGTCTAACCATGAATACACTGACCATAATCTATGATCCCAAAAAAGGAAAAGGGTCCTAATCATACATCAGTATCAGTCCAGAATCAACCTACCATGAACTAACCATAATAACAAACACAAAGTAACTGTCTATCCTGGATAAACAATACTTAATCGAGGCCCCATAAACTTGAAAGGTTCAATTAATAGTCAGTACACAAAAATCATAGCCTACACCTATGTAACCTCTATAAGGATGATATATATAAGTTAAAACTATCAACCGGGCTGATTCGGCCCAACCTAACACTAGCCAAGCTTTTTTTATCAGGCTCGAGTCTAGTGCGGTCTGATCCCCCTTCTTAATTAATGGTTTGGTCTGTAATAAGACCAACAGTAAAAAAAATTTCAAATAGTCCACCACCGACCCACTTAAGTTATTAATCAATTTGACCGGTCTTGGACTGGGCCAACCCAACCTAGTTTAATTATGGATCGGTTATCGGTCCTTGAATTAAAAAATGGGCTAAATTCAAATTTTCATGAATTTTCAATATATCCATTCCTTATATACTATATACACACAAATATACATACAATATATAATTATATACTACTTGAACTATTACTTATAATAATATATACATCCAATACATACTACTTAAAATACAACTTGAAACAATATACATACAATATACATACAACATATGTACGTAAAATAAATACTACTTAAAATACTACTTTAAGAATATACATACACATATATACATTTAATATATACTACTTTAAAAATATATGCAATATATACTTAATACTACTTTAAACAATATGCATACAACACATAAACCTTACATATTATACTACTTTAAAAAATATACATACAATATATAGTTATATAGTATTTGAAATACTACTTCAAATAGTATACATTCAATATATACTACTTAAAATAATACTTGAAACAATATACATACACCATATATACGTACAATAAATACTACTGCTACTTTAAACAATATACATATATATATACATTTAATATATACTACTTTGAAAATACACACACACGCACACATATATATACAATATATACTACATACTACTTGGAACAACATACATACAACGCACATACATTACATATTATACTACTTTATAAAATATACACACAAATATACATACAATATATAGTTATATACGACTTGAAACAATATACATAAACAATATACATACACCATATATACGTATAATAAATACTACTTAAAATGCTACTTTAAACAATATACATAAGCATATATACATTCAATATATACTACTTTATAAAATATATTTGCACATATATATACAATATATACTGAATACTACTTTAAACAGTATACGTACAAGACATATACATTACATATTATACTACTTTAAAAAATATACACACAAATATACATATAATATATAGTTCTATACTACTTGAAATAATAGACATTCAATATATACTACTTAAAATACTATGTAAAATAATATATGTACAACATATATACGTAAAATAAATACTGCTTAAACTACCACTTTAAACAATATATATACAACACATATACATTACATATTATACTACTATACAAAATATACACACAAATATACATTTAACATATAGTTATATACTAGTAGTCTAAGACTCTAAGTAATATTTGCTAACATGATTTTCCAATTTTCATTGTATGTATATATGTTTGCTATGTTTATGTAAAGTTTACTAGTAATGTATAAAAGTATTTGATTCAAATTAGAAATTCAATTTAAATGAAAAAAATATGTAAGTGGTGAATGAATCTTGAATTTGATTAATTGCAAAATGATCCAAAACTTATAAGTTACAAGATTGGCAAGTCTAAAAATTTTGTATCATTTTCTCCAACTCATTAATGTTAATGTTAATGACAAAGTCGTGCATCGGACTTGATTGTGTTGAGTTCTCCCCTGAAGTCATAATTTCTTCAAGATTTTGTTCTTCTATCGGCTCCATCTCCATTCCCTAATTTCTTCGTTCTACTCTAATCCAGACTCTAAGTAAAACTAGAATATTCATAGAATTTACTCCCAATGAGTGTCGGTTGTCTCCAAGTTTCTCTCGTCCCTGACTAAAATGCTCTCTAATGAAATAGATTGACATTAGAATATTTGATATATCTCTAGTTAATCTTAAAAGTACAAGTTATTATCTTTCTTTATTCTTTCACCAATCCATTGCATTGATCTTTGCTCTACGATCCTCTATCGAATGTCTAAGATAATACGTAAGCTCTTCTCGAGAAAGGGTTCTGTGTGTTGAAAAAGACACTTTGTCCTGAACATTTAAATAAAAAATATGATTAGGATAACTACTATGTATTTATCTTTTAGAATATGATGGCTCCTCAAGAGCTTGGGGAGTAGGGTTGTGTAATGCACCAAATTTGACAACCGAAACACCACATGGTGCTCATGACCCCGAAGGACCACAAGCTAACCCATGACTAATATCTGTAACTGAGCACTAAACAATATACTATAAATATATGGAATATAAGCTGTAAGGCTGTAAGGTTCAAAAATGAACTAATACTGATTATAAAATAATGTCTGTAATAGGGATTAACAATACCCAAAACTGAAATAAACTGTCTGAAATATATTGTAGTCTAAAAGCCTCTAAAATATCTGAAATATGTGAAGTTGATGGGACATGACCCTAACTAACTCTAAACTACTAAAATAATAAAGTTATTAAAATAATCATGCTATCCTCAAAAGATGAGAACTCACTGCTAGTCTGGCTGCTGAACATTTGATATACTAAGGATGCTTGGGAGCTCGTGCTTCTAAACCTATGGTATAAAACATCATAGCATAAATGCGTCAGTACAATTAAATATACTAGTATACAGGCTAGGTAGGCTGAATGCAATGGGTTCATATGTATGAACAATACTAATAGATTGTATAACATAAATGTGAGAATACATGTATAAATACATAACTGTAACTGAGGTTGTGATAGGACTAAATATTGTATTCTGACTTATGAGTCTACTGATAATATGGATTTACTGATATCTGAGTTTACTAGTAACTAATAATTGGGAGACTATTTCTGCCAGTCCTGATTATAAATAATTGATCTAAGCATTATATAGAGCTGGATTACTCTATTTAACAGTCCTAAAATCTGATGGAACTAGCTGAGTTCCATACTGAGCTGAGTGACTGTGTTTGATAGTCCTGATTTCTATAGAACTGGACTGAGTTCTATTCTGAAGACTGAATCTAGAACTGAAACTGTGGGAATTAGTTGTCTAACCAATATTTCATAAATAACACATTATTGCTGAGTTGGGGTTCAATCTGTAACCCTAATTGGAAGGGTGTCAATACAGCACCATTGGTAAAGACAAGTTATAGGTGACCCTCATCTGGCAGTGTCCCCAAAAGAGAATGGTGGGACCTTAATCTAACAGTGTTTAGCCACCCCATCAACCTTTATCTATCAGGGTTGATGTCTCAACTTATTTTGGCTACATAGTTCTGGAATGCAAGGATTGCTTCTAAGGATTACACCTTCAACTGTCAGTGTATGTCCTTATCCTTGGGTTTACTCAGTGCTAAATCCTACTCCCATCTGAATGGACACTAAACATGATTAACTAAACTGGACTGGATTGAGTTTATTGAGTTCCGTATACTGACAAAATACTACTAAGAATACTGAATTACTGAGCTTTTTGATATTACTGGGATTGTTGAGTTTACTGAGTTTTCCTGAGTCATATGATTGACTAAATTCTACTAAGCATGGCTTGAATGAGGATATCGTGAAAACATGACACTGGCTCTAGGCACGTAGCTAAATTGTTGGGCACAAGTACCCCCAGGACTCAATAGAAGGAAACATAGAAGGCATGACATTCTTGAATACATGACCAGCATCTACAATTCATAGTACAATAAGTTAGGGATTTCATAAAGTACATAGTTATCATGATCTTATACATGGTAGGAATGAATATAATCAATGTCATAATTTCATACTCTAACATCATGAGCATTCCAACAAACATCTACATTGCACCACAATAGCATGGGAGTCATTTGAATATAAGGGTAAAACATACGTTTATACATGGGTCATTATTTATCTATAATACACAATTTCTATCCTTTTAGGTATTTTATTAAACACCATACATGCACAACTTAGGTCATAGGTGTAATCATCAAATTATACATCATAAAAAACTAAATTCATGAATTTCAACTTGCATGCTAACGTAGTTTCATGAAAAACACATAAAGATTCCAACTTGGGAATCGTACAAAAAGATAAACTTGGTTACAAAATAACACAAAATATAAACATCAAGATTTATAATTTGAAATAGGGTTCTTGGGCTTTATAGATGAAAGAAATCCATAAATCAACACTATGCATACCTTGGATGGAAGATTCTTGAAAATTAACGGTAGAATCTCTTGAATTTGAAGATCCTATGAAAATCCTAAACTTGTTCTTGAGAGTATTTATGAGAAACAATAATATTTTGGTGAAATAATAGATGAATCTCGTGTTTTAAGACTTATATAGGGGTAGGAAATTAACCCTTTAGCCCTTGATGACACGGTCATATAATGACTAAAAATTGGGTACCGACGCTATAAGCAATGTGGTTCATTGATGGTTGTGACATGATACTCGACACATCACCATGATCACATCGAGCCTCAAAAGTTTTGGCTCTGGCAGCCTGCATAAATGTTGACCAACGCGATTGGTGATGCGGTGCTCCAAAATCGTGTTGGTCTACCATTTTGGAACTCCAAACATGATCTAAACGTGTTCTAAAAAATCTGTATTTGTTCGGGAACACCTATTGATATTCCTGATCATGAATTTATAAAAATATAAACCCTTCAAGGATATTAAGGTCGCATATTAAGATTGCAAACTTTCGAAGTCTAAAATAAACAAAGTCTAGAAGCTTAGCTAGGATTTTCTAAGTATGGGACCCCTTGACAAACTTAAAGGACTGAATTTATCTTAAGAAATTTGTGGGTTCTTATAATATCTACCTCTTGGGAATATTTGACCTCGAATGAGACTGATTGAGATGGGTGAAATGATACTCTGATGTACATACTGAACGTGAATATCTGAATTATGATTGACATTACTAGGATTCATACTGAGCATACATATCTGATGTATGAGTATCTGATTCGTGATTACATGACAAAGATTTCTAATGTACTGAGTTTCTCATAATGAGATTGCATATCTGATACATGAATATGTTACTGATATGATGCATGACCATATTACTGAATATGTAATGGTATTTGATACCAAGTTTATGATAAAATTCTGAGCATGAGACTAAATACCAAGTTGGTAATAAAACTGAACATGATAACTGAGCAAGCTTAAGGAAAACTATTACCTTGGGTTGAGTCTAAGTTAGTAGGAAAAAAGTGAGGATACTTGGTCCGCATATCTTCTTCTGCTTCCCAAGTAGCTCTCTTAACAGACTGATTCTGCCAAAGAACTTTGACTAGAGGGACCTCTTGTTCCTCAGTCTGTGAGTCTGATAGTCAAGGATTTTGACTGAAATCTCTTCGAAAGAGAGGTTGTTCTGAATATTTATGCCTTCAATAGGGACTACGACTTTTGGGTAACCTATGCACTTGTTTAGCAAGGAGACATGGAAGACTGGATGAACTGAGGCTAGATCTGAAGGAAATTCAAGCTAATTAACTACTTTGCCGAAGTGATTGAGAATTTTAAAGGGACCAATACATCGGGGATTGAGCTTTTCCTTCTTGGCGAATCTCTTCACGCCCTACATAGGAGAGATCTTTAAATAAACATGATCACTAATCTATAACTTGAGATCCCTTCTGAACGTGGATGAATGGAAACATGAGAACATGACTGAGTCTGTAACGTGTTTCATGGACTGACCATAATGAGCTGAACTGAGCCATTGAGTATATGGCTTATGACCGAGATTTAAGCTAGAGGGTCAACATATGGGTACCCACTACTCCGAACTGGATTCATTATCTAAAGAGAAAAATAGTGTCTAGGTCATGGAAGTTTGGGAGTTATAGGGTATCTCCCTCTTGGGACACGATGTCCCTCGAAAAATGCTGACTTGATTGAGGAAAAATTAGGTGATGCACAAGGCACCTACGAACTGAATCATGACTGTATATCTGGGATCTGAGACTGAGACATGAAACATGGACTAAGCTACACATGCAACTACATGATTGGTCCATCTTAGAATGGTAACATTCATAAATCTTTGGATAGTGTAACTAGATGGACAGATATATAAACTTGTATGTTTGACTGATGGACTGATGTACTGTCTTTTCAAACTAATTCCTACTGATTGACTCATTTGATCTACAGACTGACCGATGTCTAAGTACTGGGCATGTAAGACTAAATGACACTTAGTTGGGATAGCTGGACTTAAACTGCAGACTATCAGGCATAAAAGGTAAGGACTGATTGGGTAATATAAGGTAACAGAGCATAAATAAGTGAAAGATATATTATCTTAAGTATGCAAGACCAAGCGTATAACATGATTCAAAAACTTTTTATAATCTAAGGTACTGAAATACTACTAAGTAACTGTTGGCCATAGGCTATGATCGGGTAATCCTGAAAGTGAACTGAGTTTCTGATCTAGCTGGACTATAACTGGGGCTGAGATTATAGCTATGACGGTAATTGCGATTGTAACCGCAACTAAGACTGTAACTGGGACTGAATGCTAGTTTTTGATAACTGAGGTTTAGACTAGTACTGAAGTACTGAATTCTGATAGCTAAGTAACTGATAACTGAAAGCCATGGTCTAGTAGGACTACCTGATTCCTTTACTGAATATAGATTACTAAACTGACATAGTAACTAAGGCTTAGGGATAAAACATCAACACCATAGATTCACCGAGGGATCATAATTAAGGGTATTCGTGACATAAATTTGAGTTTGACAGATAACAAGGAGTGGAGCATATGTCATGTGAGTTGGGCATACTGTAAAGCATGACATGAGTGCATGATTCATGAGCTCATAAATTGAGTCTAAAGTTTCTGTACTCATGGGTCTTGATTCGTAACACTGAGCGAACTGGAACTCCCTATCCTAGGAATTGGGAGCATACATAAATTTTCACTAACATGAATGAATATGAGTGATGGTCATAAAGCTAACATATAGGAAATAAATAGATATCATGATAACAGATAGGTTTTAATATTCTGAGATGGTCTGCAGGATCACGCTCACTATGGGAATAAACAAGAATGTCATCTATGAATACTATGATGAACATGTCCAAGTACTTCTTGAACACAAGATTCATCAAGTATATTTAAGCTGTGGGTGCGTAGGTAAGACAAAAGGACATGACTAAGAATTCAAAGTGACCATACCAAGTACGGAGAGTTGTTTTCAAAATGTCATATTCTCTGACTCTGAGCTGATGATAGCCTGATTTGAGGTCTATCTTAGAGAAATAGCAAGCACCCTAAAGTTAGTCAAACAAGTCATCAATTCTGGGAAGTGGATACTTGTTCTTGAACGTGACTTTATTGAGCTGACGGTAATAAATACACCTTCTGAGAGAACCATCTTTCTTTCGCACGAATAAGACTGGTGCACCCTATGGGGACACATTGGGTTTGACAAATCCCTTAACTAGGAGATCCTTTAAGTGTTCTTTCAATTCTCTAATTTCTGCTGGTTCCATTCTGTATTGCAGAATAGATATAGACTGAGTAACTGGAAGAAGGTTTATGCCGAAATCTATTTATCTTTCGGGAAGAATTCCTGGAAGATCTTCAGAAAAAAATAATCCGAATATTCATTCACTCTTGTGATTGATTCAAAGCTGGGAGTTTTTAGAACTAGAGTCCTTAACTCGAACAAGATGATAGACACATCCCTTAGATATCATTTTCCGTGCCCGAAGGCAGGAAACAAACTGGCCTTTGAAAACTAAAGTACTACCTCTCCACTCTAGGACAGGTTCATTCGAAAACTTAAATTGGACAATTCTATTTCTGCAGTCGATTGTAGAATAGCAGGAATGAAGCCATTCCATGTCGAGAATGACTTGTAAATAAGGATCTTTGTAAATAAGGTAAATTATAAAAAAAAAATTAAGTTGCATTCCATCTTCAATCTACTTCTTGAGGAATTAATATCGGTCTAAGTTCACTTTGTTCATATTTTTTTTTTAAATTCTACCATTCTAATTTTTTGGTTTTCCCACTTCAAAAGGTTTCCAGAAGACCTTATCCCTCAAACCTCATGTGGAAAATTATTTCCTTAAATAAATTCAACCATAAGCCTAATTTTTTCAATGTAAAGCTCAAAAAATTCAAGACTATCTTTTATTAAATAATATACATGGCAAGAACACTTAACATAAAATATTTAGGATTACGGTGGAGAAAGTTCAACTTTTAACAAGTCAACACCAGTTTTGTTGTTAGATGCATTGTCAAAAGATATACATACTATTTTTCTTTCAATGCCTTAATGTTTTACAACTTCAGAAATAGATTCAAAAATAAATTTTCCAGTGTATCTACGATCTTCATTATATAAAAATGCTAAAATACATTTTTGCATAACAAAATTACTATCTATCTAATGACATGTAATTGTTAAATAATTATTTTTATTAACAGCACAATCAAGATCAGAAGTTAGAGCAACTCTACATAGAATTTATTTTGCATGTAATCTGAATATATCGGACCGACAAGTACTTCTAGGACTACTTTCAAACATAAGATTATAAATAACTTGAATGTAATGAATAAAAGCTTCAGAAGAAACAAAAGAGAAAGTCAAACAACCCATAGCTATGATTTTGGCAAACTCTTCTTGATTATTCATTTTATTATAATTCTGAACTAGTTGACCAATTCTTTAGTTCAATCTACATTGAGTTGGACCCCTAATAGTCCCACCCACTTTTTCCATAGCTAGCTCTATTGGGTTCATTTTCCAAATGTCTCATCAATGCACCCGTACCTCCTTTATTACCTCTGGTCTTATGCTCATATACCAATTGACAAATATTGCATTGGAACTTAGTAGTTCCTTCTAGATCAAAAAAACTTCCATACTAGTTTTTCTACGAGATCTTACATGGGGAAGGAAGGAAGAATAACCGATTAAAATCTAATATTAGCATTACCGGCTTTGGGTGTATGAAAAATAGCATCATCATCTATAATTAAATCATCTGTGTCTACTTCATTCTCTTCTTCAACATCATAATTTTTTTGAGCTTCTAAATAATTCATATCGTGAGCACCTCCACCTATCTTATTATAAAAGGGTTCGCTAATTGATAGTGGAGGAACACAGGTATATCTAGTACTTGAACTGCCTCTACCAGAACCGACACCAATTTATTTTTACTAGCACTACCACTTTTGGGATAGAAATTACTAACACTTTTACCGACATTTCTTAATTTATCCATATTACAAATTAAACTAACAAATATCTAAAAACACAAAAATAATAAAAGTAAATATTTAACAAATAATACAATAGTTAAAAATTAAAAGTAGGATATGAAACGACAATAAATTATTTTTAAAGTCTCAGAAAAATGAGACTTTAGAAAACTTTCACTTGATATTCATAATTGAAAATTTTTTTTTAAAAAAAAAACTAAGCACTTTAGGAGATAATTAGAATAATTGAGAGAGATTTAGGTTGTGATTTGTGTGAAATATAATTTTTAAATTGGGGTATTTATATAAAAAGTTTTGGAATAATTTGTTTTGTAAAAAATTAGTAGGCCAAATCAGTCAATTGGTCGTTGGGCCAACGATCTAATTGGAAAGATTTTTCTAAAGTTCCACTGCTAAATTCTTTTCTTAATTATACCAGGCTGATCCGGTCCGAGAAACTGATGAGCCGAGTCTAGTTTCTCAACTAGGTCAGTCCACTGGGTTACTTAGGTCAAACAGCCCAGCCCGGGATAGCGGCTCAAGAGTCTGGTTCAAGTACTCGTGTTGGGAAAGCTCAGTCCAATTTTATTATTGGACCAATTTTATCGAGCCAAACCGGTCCGGACCGACCTATTTAACAATATTAATATAAGCACCAAGCAACATACTGGTAATAGGAAATGCATATTTATGAATGAATGCAAAGGAAATCCATAATACCATAACAGATCAAATTTCATAATGTACCCAAAGTATACACTTTGTCTAGCTCAATGTCTTGTAAATGCAGGACCTATAGTGACATCTCTTCTCCAACATGACAGCTCACAAATGAAGAGGCCCTTTGGAATTTGGGAATATTTGTACACAATACCCTGGTCTCGATTTAGGATTTTCAATCATCATCATCATCAATCAACTCCATTTTTTTCCAGATAGATGTACATATAGTAAATGCATGAACTCGAATCGGAGCTAAAAGAGTGTAAGTCTGTAAATCTATTATCTGGGATCAATTTTGAGACTAAATCAACATAATATAGGATAAAGGAAGAATCTATCTTGATTAAAGTAAATTATAGTGGTAAAGGGGTGGATAAACAGTGAGGTGGATTCAATATCGATCAAATTTTCAAAACCTCAAAAATCATCAATTAAGGTGGTACGATAACTATTATAAAAGAATTTTCTTAAAAGTGGAAAGTGGGAGATAATCCCTTTTTATAAAATTGTAGTAAAATCATGATTTTGGTTAGAATTGTACCACTAAGTGAGAATGAATGTACCATAATCTATGAAATCCATCACCAGTATCCAAACAACACAAACATAAGCATCTAAACGTCTATAGACTAAGGCTACGTCCTTTGAAAGGATAGAATACTTCACCATGACCTTTCGGCCCAAAAGTATATAACTAGTATAACAGTAATAATATAATTTTTGAAACTATGATAATCCACTAAGTCAAGTAGTAAAACCTTTACTAAAGGATACTTGTATCAACTATGGTTAACAAGCTTATAATCTAGGGTGATTAGCTTCTAGATCTATGATGTGCTATAGAAATATAGCACTTTTAATGCTAAAAATAAGGAAAATATTTACGTATGTTTTTTTATAGAAAACCGTGATTTGGATAATAAGTTCATGAAAAAGGTGAAAAAGGCATTTTTGGTTACTTTTAGAGAGATTATGGGTGATTGGGATGTTTTATACCTTGATCATGATTTATGCCTATTTGAGGATCAAAGAAGAGCTAACAAACTGACTCCCCGCACCTACCAAGTTAACATGTGACCGCAAGAAGGACCTACAGACCGTATTCACACAAAGAAGCTGCCAGAAAGTCAAAATCTCGAGATATGAACATTGCAAGATTTTTTCTCCTTCTACCAGCGCCTGCCACATAGGCCTTGTGCCTAGGCCGCAGGTACCCTTCTAGACTGCAAGTGCAGGAAGCGGGTGGCCACCAACCCATTTTTCTCCTATTTCTTTCAGACTTAGATTTTAAGGATTTCTCTTGCACTAAAACATGTTGGGTTACTATGTCTTAACAGCGATTTTACCATCATCTAAAAAGAGGTATTGCTTGGAAATCATCAAGAAATTTCCACTATTATCGAAGAGCACGGTTGATTTGTTGATTAAATTTGTTATTTTATTAAGGTTTTTTTTCTTAGTTGGGAAAATCCTGGTGTATGTCTAGCACACAGATTAGCGACAATCCCTTACTCCTACCGATTTCAGAGAAGATACCATAATCAAATAGTAGGATGGCAGAAGTGACTAGGGACAATCTCCCAGAAGACAAAGTTTAGGATGTTATTGAGAGATAGATAGCAGACCGTCGAGCAGAACTCAATGAAAATTTGAAAAGAAGCCAACCTCAAGTGATTCTTATATGTTAGATTGCTTAACCATATATTGATGATGAAGAAAATTTGGGATATAATAAGTCGGCTGATATAAGAGCCATCATTTCTTCTGCCTTATCTCCTAATGTAAAGTTTAATATCTCCAATTCTATGATTCAACTCTTATACTTGAAGGGTGTGTTTGTGGGGTTATCGATAGATGACGTAAACATGCACTTGGAAAACTTTAGTAAGATATGCACTTCATATACCATACCAAAGGTAGATTAGGAGGCACTAAGATTGAAGTTGTTCCCTTTTTTACTTACGGAAGAAGCATCATTATGGCTCTGGGAACTTCCAAGAGGATTTATTACTCAATGGAAGGAGCTACACCGATAGTTTTTGAACAATTTCTTTCCTCCACATAGGGAATTGAAGCTCAAGAATGAGATTTATATTTTCAAGCAACTGAACTCAGATTCTATGTATGATGCATGGTTTAGATTCAAGTAGAGGCTGAGTATGGTATCCAACCACCAGATATTAGGGATAATCTTGTAAGAGATATTCTATAAAGCCCTGATTACTAATTTAAGAGCAACAACAGACACTATTTCCAGAAGATTCTTTATGAGATTATGATAGGAGATAGATTCGGGTATTATAGATATGATCTTGTTAACTAACTAGGGGTGGTAAACTCGAGAGGTTGAGAGAGGTTTGGATATTTATGACATTGGAGCTTCCAGTACACAGAGAGCAACGAAGGATGGTGTAGCCTAGGAGTTTTGATTATTACAGATAGAAATCAGTGAGTTGGTCAAGTAATTTACAATGATCAATTCTTTGAAAGTGCATGGATTAGGGGTATCGGAGGAGGTGAAGTGTGTGGATCATCATTTTATGGGTTTCCAAGCTAAAGAAAAAGAAAGTCAAGGTTGGAACAATCAGGATAAAAAGGATAAATGCATTCCACCAGAAAGACGAGAGACAAACTCTAGAATAAAATAGATGTTGACCATGTTGATGAGGGTCTAAGAGAGTCAAGTAGCTTGCTTAAATGAACTTAAAACTAAAATTTCAGGATTTACCCAAAAGGTGGAGTCACATGAAAATGCTATCAAGTAGTTGGAGCAGCAGTATGGGCAAATCTATATCACTTTGGCAGAGAGACAGCCAGTAGTAGTACCCAATGATAATGTGCAGAGCCCTTAGACACTTGTTCACTGTATGGACATTGATATGGGGGATGACTCCTTACCTGAGAAGCACTATTTACCTTCTACTAATGAACCCAAGAAGAGGATGATGATGCAGATAAGCCACCTAGGCAGAGTTTGAGAAACTGAGCTGTACTAATAATGATTTTGATAGTGATGATGATGATGAATGGATTAGAGAAGATATCTAAAATATATTTCATGAATTTATCTCAACCTTTCACACTACTTCAATTGAAAAAAAGGGATCCTGGTGCCGTAACAATCCCATATGTTATAGCGCCGTATGAGATTAATCAGGCCCTATGTTATTCAGGAGCAGGAATAAATGTCATGACACTGGTAATATACAAGATACTAGGTTTATAAGAACTCAAGCCTACTTATGCAAGGCTATTGATGTTTGATTCATCGATAAAGCAACCAGTTGGTATCGTGCGAAAGGTAGAGATAAAAGTTGCATCATTCAGCTATCCAAAAGATTTCATAATTCTAGATTATGAAGTTGATAACCATTGTCCAATCATATTAGGTAGACCCTTCTTAAATACTGGCAGAGAATTGATTGACATGGACTTGGAAGAAACCATTTTCAAGTGGAACGGTGATATTGGGTGAATTTATGCATTCTTGCACTACTATTCTCGCCTTTTTAGCCTTGTTATGAGGATAATTCATGTACTTAATGTTTTGATAATGATATAAATGTGCATATAAATGTCTACATATGTGATGACAATGTTTAACGGTGTTTTCACATAAGTTTTAATTCAAACTAATCATATGGAAGTCAACCGAGAAAACTAGTGTGACTAGCTTGACCTAGGTGTTTGTCTAGTCTATTGGGTTGGGTTATAACTTGTTTATTGAGTTTCTAAAGTTTTTATTTTATTTATTTATATGTGAAACACTTTTTTATAATTTTCAAGGGTCAATTGGATCAAGACAAGAGTCAAAACGATAAGCTTAAAATCAATAGGGGCAAGCCTAGTCTTAGCTCGTGTTTCTAGTTCACTATCGTGGATGATGTGTTGTTTTGAGCTCTCAATTGTTATTTTTAATGTAATAGGATTCTTGGTGAATGGAATATGATGATATATTAAGGATTTAAAAGCTTCAAATCAAGTGGAAACAACTCAAAAAGGCTTGGAATGGATCAATAAAAGCACAATACACAACTTAATATGATTTTTGACACCTGAAATGTCTTGGGTAAGTGGAGGCGCGTGGAAAGGCCTCTTGGCGTGTGAAAACCACCAATGTATTCATAAGTGGACGAAAATATTTAACCCACCACGTCGAGGTCATTATAGCAATGAAGGAGGCACCGCATCATAGTGAAAAGTGAATTTGCAGTTGTCAATTTCCAAAATCTCAGCGCGATTACACCGCTTTGCAGGATAATAGAGATGATCCCACTACCATTATGTGATGGAAATCTTAAATGATATTTTTATGCCCATCTGAAGGATAATAACATAGAAACCTAATCCCATTCGGTTTATGACTTGTCTACTATAAATATAACATCTTAAAACAGGTTTTGAACATCTTGGAACCCCTAGATCGATTAGAGCAACGTTGGAGGCTGCCAAAACTTATTTTTAAGTTTTTATTCTTTCATTTAGATTTCTTTATGGTTTTAATTCTTCATACAATTGTTTGGATGTTGATTATGGCTATGAGTGGCTAAAAATTCCCTTTTTGCGGTTAAAGCCAAGAACATGAGTACGATTGTTTTAAATTAATTTTGTTTGATTTGCTTATCATTAGTTTTTGTTTTTTTATTCTTTATTTAACTATTTGATTAATTTATCACTTAAAAAATACATCTATTGTCAACCTTTTGATCTCGGGAGAGGGAATAGGGATGTAGAACATAGGAATAAACAAAGTTTGGTTTGTATTCTTTTATGAAACAAGGAATTCAAATTACTGTCTAGTACAGAGATGTACTAAGATGCATTACTTGATTCATATGTAGGATGATAGCTTAATGAACTTAATTGGATTATTACATCCTCACTCAACGATGTAGTTGTAAGGTCAAAATTAGGTAAACGGTTAGAGGTCAGGAGACCATGATCATGCAATTAGCACTATGAATCAACAACCAAGATTAGAAAGTTAACTAATGAAGTTCAATAACATAGTATAATTGTTCAAATTTCTTTAACCCTGGGTTTTACTCTATTGATTATTTCAAGAACTTTATTTTCTGGGTCGTTTACTTTACTTTAGCTTACAATAGTCCAAACTCTTTGTGGTTACCTTTGCATCAATTTAATCTTAGAAGTTACAATAGAACTGAATAGTTGTCGAAAAAAGTCACGGTGCGATCGATATACGGCTTTCTCTAAGGCCATTTTATTACTTGGTAGACCATGTACACTTGCGTATGCGCTTGGGCGCTGACAAGTTTTTAGCACCGTTGTTGGGGAACTATAATTTGATGACTATTTTATTCTTCGTTTTACTTTTAGATTTTGTTAGTGTTTTTATGCTTGGTCTTTGTTTGTAAATTTACAAGTAATAGGTACAGACTAGTAAGCTAGTAAGGGATCAAGAGTTGTTTGAATCAGACCCCGAATCGAGCAAAGTTTCCATCAAGCAAGGGACCAGTAGTTGTTTGAATCAAACCCCGAACCCAAGAAAATTTTCTATTAAAGAAGGAGAAAAGAAATCCTTCTCCCTCATATTCCTCAAATCAAAGAAGGCCAAGAAAATCCTACACCTATGGATGAAGAACAAGCAGTACATAGGACAATTCGAGAAGTGGCAATCCCACTTTCAACAAATCTGATCTCACCTTTTTAGAAATTAGGTGTTGAAGAGAGGTTCAAGCTCAAAAACAATATGGTGCAGCTATTTATTAGCAGTGGACAGTTTACAGGGATGTCACATAAAGATTCTCAGTTTCGCTTGTAGAATTTCATTAAGATCACTGACACATTCATTCTAGCAGATGTGAATGTTGATTATGTAAGGATGAAAATCTTTCCTTATTCACTTATTGGGGAAGATAAAAATGGTTGAATTCTGATCCAACAAATTCAATCACATCATGGGACAGCTTGGCTAAAAAGTGCCTCATCAAATTCTTCCTGTCTGTCAAGACTGCAAAACTTCGTAATGAGATTGTGAGCTTTAGAAAAAGTTAAGATGAGAACCTGTATCATGATTGGGATTGGTTCAAGGCATTTCTTAGGGACTGTCCACATCATTAAAAATCTAATGAGGTACTTGCTCTTACTTTTGTAGAAGTACTTGACCATAATACAAAAATTTTACTAGATTCAGTCGCAGGTGTTCAAGCGTTAGAGTTAACTTATGATGAGTTATACACCTTATTGAATCACATTGCATAAGGAAATCCAGAGTGGCATGGTGATTCTAGGAGTGACATAAAGAAAGTCGCAGGTTTGTTGGAGGTAGACCAATACACTGCTTTATAAGCTTAGGTTGCGGCATTGCAAAATATAATAAACACTTAGTTTAGCAGATTGAAATTAGGAGCTCCACAACCTACTGCAGCCTTAGTCAATGCAATCCAACAAGCTGTAGGTTGGTGTGAAGTATACGGTAATAATGGTTGTTCAACAACCATGTGTGCTCCAATCCAGAATCGTTGATGTATGTAGGTAATGATCAAAGGCCAAATTATGGTAATACCTATAACATGAAGTGGTAGACTCAATCATGGAATGCCCAATAATAGGAAATTCAGCAACCACATGCACAAGAAAACCAGTCAACTAGAACTATGGAAGAGATTATGAAGCAGATTTTAGCTAATCAAACACAGTTGGCTATGGAGGTTAAAAATAAGCAAATGGCAACATGAAGTTTAGAGTCGCAGTTAGGGAAGTTATCACAAACATTAAATACCAGGCCTCATGATGGGTTCCCTGGATATACAGAAAATCAAAAACAAGTTATGGCAATCACTTTGAGGAATGGTAAAGATCTTCAAGTAGAACCTCCAAAGGAAACTAAGGAGGTAGATTCTGATGTGGTGACTAAATAGGTAAATGAAAAAGTTTCTAAAAATTTAAGGAAGTCTGAGTACTCAAAACAAAAAGTTGCTCAAAAGAGAAGAAGCAGATGCGGCCACTCTCTTTCACCCAAAAGTATAGAAAAATAAAAGAGGATGCTTGTTTTAAGAAGTTTTTGACACATTCAGAGAGCTTCACATTAACTTATCTTTGTTAGATATTTTTCATGGTATGCCAAAGTATGTTAAGTACTTGAAGGATGTGGTTGCTAATAAGGTAAAATTTTAGTATGTGGAGGCAATAACACTCACTGACTTGAAGGATGTGGTTGCTAATAAGGTAAAATTATAGTATGTGGAGACAATAACACTCATTGAAGAGTGTAGCACTATAATGACACAGAAAATACCTAAGAAGCTTAAAGATCTAAGGAAGTTCACTCTCCCCATTCAGATTATTAATATTGAAGTAGTCCATGCTCTGAGTGACTTAGGGGAAAGTATCAATTTGATGCCACTCTGTAGGTTTAACACATTGGGGTTGGGTGATCCCAAACCATGTATTGTGCGTCTATAGCTAGAAGACAAGCCCATTACCTATCTAAAAGGAATCACTAAGGATGTCCTCATAAAGGTTGGTAAATTTGTTATTCCTGTTGATATTATTGTTCTAGATTTCAGGAAGATGAACAAACAGCAATCATCTTAGGGCATCCATTCTTAGCAACTGGAGAAGCTTTGATTGATGTTAGAGAAGAAATGCTCAAAATGAGGTTTGCGAATGAAGGGGCAGAATGTAAAGTTTACAAATCTCTTAACACACTACGCCACTATAAAGACTTACACATAATTACTGTTGTTGAGAGGGACAAGTGTGGGGTGGTTAGGTTGCCAAAGACCTCTTTGAACTACCTTATTGAGTGGACTAACCTAAAACCATTACTTCAAAACATGATGAAAGTAGAGAGTGATGTTTACCTCAAGAGTGACCACTCAACAGGTCAGAAATAGAAAAAAATGAATCTCAAAGAGGAGCAAAAGGATAAAGAAATTTGGTTGAGCTGAGCTGGGTCGTGCCATGGCACTAAATCAAGAACTGCTTGGGAGGCAACCCAAGTTAAGTAGGTATGTTTTATTTTTCAGTTTTTAGTATTTACTTCATGTAGTTTTTGTTTTTGATTGAGTCACAAGTTGATAGTAAGTCTGAGTACCAAAAATCCTAAGCTAAGGAGCATGACAAAGACTGAGTGTGGGGTCTCTGGACCCTCTTGATACAAAAAAGATGCTACTATCTATGCCTAAAGGCCTCAGAGAGTATTTCTACCTCTTACTTTAAAAGTTCACTTAGGGAATAAAGTAGATTTTTAAGTGTGGGGTGAGGAAATTCCCAATTTTTTGGCTTAATTTTAAAATTTTTTATGTAAGATATTCTTGTTGGTGCTATTTTTTATTACATGGTGTAAGTATTTTTATTGCATAAGCATGTTGATTGTGAGAATTGTTACTTTTGAGACTCTTAGTCTCATGTCTTGTATTTGTTGGCTTAAAATTGCATTCATTCTATTGTTTGATTGAGAGTCTATGATGATTCTATGTGACTAAAGCATGTGCCAAGTGTGATGTGAGTTTTTGTATATTTCTTGTTGCATGTGATGTCTAGAACTTGCCCAATGTGTATGCAAAGCGAAATAAAGAATGTGAGTGTATGAGATAATTTAGGCATTTCTTTGATAGCCTTGTTTTATACCTTCTTTGTGAACTACTCCTGTGTTTAATCCTAGTTAAACCCCATTGAGTCTATAGCTTTTTCTTTGGAAGCCTCATGTGTAGCCTAATCCCTTCTTTGGTAAACCTTAATTTGATCCAAAAGATCCTAGACGCTTTAATGAAAAAATTAATTGAGTAAGAAGTTTGATAATTGATGTGTGGTGGATGGGTATGATAGACATTATTCTATAAATATTAACATGAGGGTGAAAAAGAAAGAAAAAAATTGATTCATGCGATAATAAGCAATACTTCCACCATGTGTTTGTGAAAATGCTTTAAAAAAAATAGGGAAAAACAAAAGATATAGGTGGATCAAAAAAGTGTAATTTGGCTATTGAAGATTGATTTTAAATGTATAATGTAGTGTATTATAGTGCTTATAGAGGTTAGGCACTGGCTTTCTTACTCACTCTCTTTCTTTCTTTCATCTAATCGGCCTTAATCTGCTGTATATGTATCATCAGTCTAGTAAGGTCAATGTCTTTATTGAGCATAGCAGTCCTACACTGGTTCAACACCAACCCGGATACACTAGTCATAAACTTACTCATACTTGCTCTAGGGTCAGCTATCAAATTGGAAGCATACTTAGCTAACTGGTTGAACTTAAGATAGTTCTCTTTTACTGTAATGGATCTTTTTCTTAGGTTGATAAACTCTTCTACCTTAGCTTTTCTCATCTCTAGCAGGAAAAACTTATCTAGAAAGGCATCCTAAAACTCCTGCCAAGTCATGGAAGTTGCATCTTCCCCTCTACTCTTCTTCCACATCACTACCCAATCATGAGCAATATCCTTTAGCCTATAGGATGCTAACTCTACACTCTTCACTTCAGAAACATGCATAATATGGGTGATCTTCTTTACCTCCTCAAGATAAAGTTGTGGGTCCTCACCTGCTACTAACTTAAAGAATTCTGGTGAGTTCATTGTCATGAAATCTCTTATTTTAGCTATGACTGAACCGCCATCTTGTTGAGGTATGATTGTAGCCTAACGGTTGCCCTAAACATTAGTCATCACAGCTTGGGCTAGCGCTAGAAAAGCTACCCGAACCTCTACATGTGACAATTCTCATTCTCAGGATCTACTGTCTAAGGTGGCTGGTTATCAACCCTACGGGAATTATCTCTGTGAGGAGGCATACTTTGTAAATGAAAGGGAGAATGGATCAGATTGAGAATCAACTAGAACTTATGCATACTCGTACGACATGAACACTGAAAAAAGGGAAACTATTCCTATAAACATCTTATAGCCTCTTGTACATAAATGTGGCGCGCAATACACCCATGCACAAGACTCTATAAGATGCGGATTTTCAGACTTCCTAGGATACTATTGAACCTTAGGGTCTGATACCAAGTTTGTAACGCCTCAATTTTATGGAATCAGAATACCACACGGTGCTTATGATCCCGAAGGACCACAAGCTAACCCTCTACGGATATCTATACCTGAGCACTACATAGTATAATACAATAAATATGGAAAAGTAGTGGAAACTTGCCATAAAGCTTAAAACATCTAAAATACTCAAAACTAAACACTGAATATTGATACATCTATCTGAAAAGCCTCTAACTATCTGAACTATAGAGTTGATGGGACATGTCCCCAACTAACTCCGTCTACTGAAAATAAACTGAGTCTAGTCCCATAATAAAACAAGGATCATCCTTGAGTGAATAGGACTCACTGCTATATCTACTGCTGCTGACTGAGTCTGGACTGCTAAGGGTTCTCTGGATCTCGCGCTTCTGAACCTATAGTATAAGACACCATAGCGCAAGAGAAAAGTATGCGTCAGTACTTTGAATATACTGGTATGCTATATAAGGTAAGGCTAAATACAAGGGTTTATGCATGAACATAGCTTAATTGAATAACATGAGAGTACTGAATAAGGACATATGCATGAATGCACAAAACATAACTGAAATCATCGTGACTTTGAATACTTTGACTCGAATACTACTTTATTGACGTCTGAACTCACTACTAATACTGAGATACTTGAATACCTAAATCTTCTGATATTGATAACTAAATACTGAAGTTGAGATCAGTCCTATCTAGCAAGTGATCTCTGAAACTAATGATAATGGGAATGCTCGACTAAAATCTAAGATTTGTCTTATCTAGTAGATGATCTCTGAATCTACTAATAAAAAAAGTACTTAATAGAATTTGAGACCTGTCCTATCTAGCTGATGAGCTCTAACTGATAATGAATATAATTTGACTTAATCTGAGATCAGTCATATATAGCGAGTGATCTCTGAATCTAATGATACTGAAGCTGATTAACTTAATCTGAAACCAGTCCTATCTAGCGGTTGATCTCTGTGTCTGTTGATAACCATAATTATTAACTGTATCTGACAGTCCTTACTCTGTACTACTGAAGTGAGTTCCTTTACTGAGACTGATTATCAAATTAAGACTGTGGGAAGTATTCATCTAACCGACATGCCCCTTCTAGCTAAGTTGGGGTCCAACCTGTAACCCCACTTGAAAGGGTTTCAGTACTGTGCCATGGGTAAAGACCTCTCTTATGGAGTCAGTCCTATCTAACGGATAACCCCTGGGATCAGTCCTATATACATATATATATATATATATATATATATATAATATACAAACGGGTAATCTCTGAGTATGTCAGTCCTATCTAGCAGGTGACATCTTATACCTACGCTGGCTATATTGTTCTGGAACTTAGGGATTCTACTAGGGATCTAAGTCCTCTCTAACGGGTAAGCCCACATCCCTAGGTTCGCTCGGTGCTAAATCCTACTCCCAACTGAAAGACTCTGAACTAATTCTTTTTCTGAAACTGTACTAGACTGAGCTGAATCTATTACTGATCATACTGATCAACTGAGTTAAGCTAAGTTCACTTGGTTCCGAAGACTGATGGAACACTACTGGATCTCGTTATCTGATGAAATAATACTGAGTTCTTAATTGATTACTTAAATGTTACTGAGTTCTGGACTGAATACTTGATTACTACTAAGATCTGAGATGAGTACTGAACTGAAGCTGGAATGCTAAATATACTTGGATTACTGAGATTTCTTAAGTTCGGTAACTGTCTGAGAGTACAGAATTATGTAACTGACTGAGTTCTAAGGATCGTGTCTTGACTGAGACTATCGTGAAAACTGACATGGCACTAGACAGCAGCTAATTTGTTGAGTATAAATACCCCCAGGACTCGATAACATAAAAGTAAAATATAACCATCTTAAATAATCATGACCATGGACTTTCATTCACCATTACAATCATTAAAGCATCTCTTCAAGCACTTGGAAATCATAAACATGTAATAGTATAGGGATACACGCTACTGGCTTATACTCTATTCAACAAGGTCTTATAACTGACATTTTACATGCATTGAAGAGCACATAATTGGGGAATTTCATGCTAACATGTCACAATTCATTCACTAAGGCTTTTCAACAAACACTTGGCATGCATGAACTTACACACAATGAGGGATTTCTAGATAACATGCTATAATGGCTCTAATTCCTTTACATAAGTATTTTATCAAACATATGGGGAGCATGCTTTGGTTATTCACAATTTCTACACTTAATTGACATAAACACATCACCTAACATGCAATTTGAAGAGGGTTTATCATGAACATCACATGAATATCATATACTAGGATCAAATCTTGAAACTTTGTAAGCAAAACATGAATTAAAACTCAATAATAACATGAATTTCAATTTTAATTCACATGAATCATGAAAACTCATAAATACAATATCTTTGAATTTAAAAAAGGATTCTTGAGCTTCTTGGGTGGAAGGAACCCAAGAATCGACATCTAACATCCTTGTTATATGATTCTCGAAATATTTATGGAGGAATCTTGATGACTTGGGTCTTGTATTAGAAACCCTAGGTCTTGTTCTTCAAGAAAATTGAGAGAAAGCAACAATATTTGGGTGTAAATATGTTGAATCTCGTGTTAAAGAGTATTTATATAGGGGTTGGGAAAAGACACTTTTTGCCCTTGGAATTAAAATCCAGAACTGAAAACAAAAATCCCAATTTTACATGCTGGTGCAACGCGCCATAACCACGCCAACTTACTGGAAATTGAATAATTGGGAAATTGAGCCTTCGAGCAATGCGATGGAAATCGCATTACCTTCTTGGTTGCAAAATGAAAAGACAACGCAATGCGGTGGAATCACGGAGGCTCACTGGAATTTGACAATTGCCATTTTGGCTGGCTCCACGACGCAATTTAAGTGCCAGGTGCACATTGTCTCACTAAAATAGCTCTAACTCTTCGTCCGAGTGTCGGATTTGGGCAAATTTGTTACCGATGGAAAGCTTATTCAATTCTCTACATGCCAAAAAGTTGATATTAGGGAAATTCTACAAGGTTTAAAATATTTCCCACTTTGTAATTCACTTCTCGATCTTTTAAAGTCGAAATTACACTTCACTTGACATGCTCTAAGGCTCAGACTATGAGAGAACTTTGTAGGGTCTCATAGAGGTAAGGTCATAGCCTATGCCTCTAGACAGTTTATGACCCATGAAAAGAACTATCCTACTCATGATCTTGATTTAGCAGCTGTAGTACTTGCCTTAAAGATTTGGATGAACTATTTACATGGAGTGCACGTTGATGTGTTCACTGACCATAAGAGCCTACTGCATGTGTTCTATTAGATAAAGCTAAACCTACGTCAGAGAAGGTGGTTGATGTTTTTGAAAGACTACGACATAAGTGTTCTGTATCATCTGAGCAAGGACAATGTAGTGGCTGATGCTCTCAGTAGAATGTCTATGGGTAGTGTTGCACACGTGGAAGATGATAAGAAGAAGTTAGTTCAAGAATTTCATTAGATTGCCCGACTAGGTGTCCACTTAGTCGATTCAATAGAAGGTAGTGTATAGATGCAGAGTAGTTCAGAATCATCCCTAGTTTTCGAAAGAAAGAAAAAACAGGATAGGGATCCCAGTCAAGTTAAGTTGAAAGAATCAATCAGAGATCAAAAGATAGAGGTTTTATCCTTAGGGGGAAATAGTGTTTTACGTTGCCAGGGTGGGCTATATGTGCCAGGTGTAGATGACTTGAGGCAGCGGATTCTTGCAAAAGCGCATGGTGCGCACTACTCAATTCATCCAGGGGCAACCAAAATGTACCGCGACTTGTGGAAAGTTTATTAGTAGAGTGGAATAAATAAAGATATTGTAAAGTTTGTGGCTAAGTACTCAACATATCAGCAGGTTAAGATCGAGCATCAGAAGCCTGGTGGGTCTATATAGGAGTTCAGTATTCCCACTTAGAAGTGGGAGAAGGTGAACATAGATTTTGTGATGGGTTTGCCATGTACTCGTCGTCAGCATGATTCAATTTGGGTCATTGTAGACAGGATGACCAAATCAGCTCATTTCCTACCAATTCATACCTCTTATTCAACCAAGGATTATACCAAGTTCTATGTTAGAGAGTTTGTTAGATTACACGGAGTTTTATTATCCATCATTTTGGATAAGGGTACGCAGTTCGCCTCTTATTTCTGGAAAGAACCTTTCAAAAGGGTCTAGGTACCCAAGTTCACCTCAGTACAGATGGTCAAGCAGAAAAGACCATTCATACTTTGGAAGATATACTAAGGGCGTGATCTATTGACTTTAAGGGTAGTTGGGACGAGCACTTGCCCTTGATTGAGTTTGCGTATAATAGCAATTACCATTCCAGGATTTAGATGGCTCCATTTGAGGCACTTTATGGGAGAAGATGTAGATCTCCCATAGGTTGGTTTGAAGTGGGTGAAACAATAGTGGTAGGGCTTGACATGGTATTTTACACCTTGAAAAAGTTTAATTGATCAAGGAAAGGCTTAAGACAGTTCAGAGCGGACAGAAATCGTATGCCGATGTGTACAGAAAAGATCTCAAATTTGAGATCGGTGAATATATGTATTTGAAAATATCTCCTATGAAGAGAGTGGAGAGGTTTGGCAAGAAAGGGAAGCTCAGTCATGATATATCGGTCCTTACCGAATTTTAGCTTATGAGCTTAAGTTGCCTTCAGACTTAGCTTCAGTAAACCCAGTATTTCATGTCTCCTTGCTTAAGAAGTGCATAGGTAACCCATCATTTTTAGTCCCTATAAAGGGCATACATGTTCAGAATATGAAGAGATCCCAGTCAAAATCTTTGATTATTAGATTCGCCGACTGAGGAATAAAAAAGTCCCTCTAGTCAAAGTTCTTTGGCAGAATCAGTTCTTTACGAGAGATACTTAGGAAGCAGAAGCAAATATGTGGACCAAGTATCCTCACCTCTTCTCTACAAACTTAGATCCAGCTCAAGTTAACAGCTTTCCTTGAATCTACTCAGTTCCATATTCAGATTTTCTTTATAAGTTTGATATCAGTTCAGTTGCATAGCATTCTCATATCATGCATATCTCCATGAAACAACTCAGTCATATGTCATGTTTTCATAATTCAGTCATGCATCAGTTATGCATGTTCAGTATGATAATTCAGTATATCATCAATTCAGTCATGAAATCATGCTTCAGTTGTACATGACTTGTATGTACATTCAGTCTATAAGTATTCTCAGCTTAGTCATACTCATTCGAGGATGAATATTCCCAAGAGGGAGATATTGTAAGACCCCATAAAATTCTAAGCTTAACTCAACCCTTTAGAGCATGATAATGGGATCCCATACTTAGAAATTTCAGCAAAGTGTTTGTACTTAGAATTATTTTAGCCTTTATAAGTTGGCAATCTCATTTCACGACTTTTAAATATAAATTTTTAGGTTGATTCATGATCGGGAATATCAGTAGTTGTTCACGGATAAGTTTTGGATTTTTCGGACCTCATTTGATTTAAGTTTGAAAGTCCAAACCAGTGGATCGATGCAATCTCAATGCGCCTCATCACCTATCGCATCGATAAATGCTTTTCCCAGCTTCTAGTGTCAAATTCCAGTGAGTCGATGTCGCTAATTGGCCGTAGCATTAATCCCATTAATGCAGTGCGTCGGGCTACAATCATTGGGCCCGCTTTCAGTCATTAAAACTCTGCATCCATAAGGGTATTTGGGTTATTTTTCCAGCGTTAATCAGCCCCAAAACACGAGATTCAACCCTCAATTAGCAAAATACACTTACTTTCTCTTAAATTCTCTCAAGAACAAACCCTAACCCTCATTTTCCCACCATTAATCAGCCCTAAAACATGAGATTCAACCCTCAATTAGCAAAATCCACTTACTTTCTCTTAAATTCTCTCAAGAACAAACCCTAACCCATCAAGTTCAAGATTCAAGTGTCAAGTATTTCACCATCAATCTTCACCAATTCAAGCACCAAGGTATGTGAAGTGTTCATCCAAGGGTTTTCTTCCACCCTTGGAGTTCAAGAAACTTTTTAAAACTACAAGTCAATTGATTTCATGGATTTCATGAGGGGTTTGAATGTAATCTTGATTATGATGTTAAATGGGTTTTCACTTTCATGATTTATTATAAGTTTCATGAAAGCTAGTTAATTTGAGGATTAAATTATATGAACTCTATGTTGAACTCTTAAATCACAAGTCGAATGTAGTATCCATGGTTTTATTACATGTTTATTGATTTATGAAATACCCATGCTCCCTAAGTGTTTGCCAAAATGCTTATGTGAATGGACTAATGAAAGTATAAAATGTTATTTTTTGTTTTCATTCATGCATAAGTTCATGTATATCAAGTGATTGACAAAGTGACTAAATGAATGCATTTTGAGTAAGCAAGTGCTATTATACTCCTAATGTCATGCAGTGCTTTACATTTTATACTATCGAGTCCTGGGGGTATTCAATACCCAAAAAATCTAGCTGTTTACCTAGAGCTACAGTAGTTACAGAATAGTCTCAGTAGTGTCACAAATAATAGTACTCAGTAATCAGTTTCAGTTCAGTATTTAGTTCAGACCTCAGTAAACTCAGTCAGTTGACAAAACTCAGTAGTATTCTGTCAGTCTGTGAAACTTTGTGAACTCAATTTAGTTAAACATCATAATCAATAACATTTCAGTTAAGCCTAGTACAGTCTAAAAATCTGTTTAGTGTCTATTCACTTGGGAGTAGGATTCAGTACCAAGTGAGTGCAGGGATGATGGTTTTCCCATCAGATAGTCAAATTCGTTAGTAGCAGTCCCTGTACCCCAGAACTACGTATCCAATATAGGGTATGAAATGTCACCCAGAAGCTTAGGCTTGACTTTCTCGCAGGGGTTATCCGTCAGTTCAAGCTTAACACCCTTAGTCTTTTAGGACAATACAGTACATCAAAATAGTGAATCCACACAACCAGTGTTAGTACTCATGTCATGGTATTGATACCCTTCCAACTGGGGTTACAGGTTAGACCCCAATCCATTCGGATAAGGGCATATCGGTTAGATGACTACCTCCCACTATTTTAGTTTTAGTCTCAATATAGAACTCAATTTAGTTATACAGAATCAGGACTGCTAGACACAGTCACACAGCTCAGTATGGAACTCAGCACAGTTTCATTCTATAAAATTATGACTATCAGAAGCAGTCACTCAGTTATTTGTATTACAGTATCTATAAACTCAAATATCAGTTAAATCAGTATTCAAAACTCAGTAACCAGTGTTAACATAATCTCAGTTATATTTTATGTATTTATATATGTACTCTCATTCAGTTATATTCATGTTACTCAGTCAGTTATTGTTCATGCATATGAACCCATGTATATCAGCCTACCTCACTTGGAATACCAGTACATTCAAAGTACTAACGCATACCTTTCTTTTGCGCTATGATGTGGGCATACCAGTACATTCAAAGTATTAATGCATACCATTCTTTTGTGCTATAATGTCTTATATCATAGGTTCAGACACACGGGCTCCTAACCATACTTAGTAGCCCAAGCTTTCAGCAGCAGACTAGTGGTGAGTCCTCAGAATCCGAGGATAGAATTATTACCTCTGTTATTATTTGTTCAGTAGTCAGAGTTATTTGGGGATTTGTTCCTCCATATTCAGATAGTTAGAGGCTTTCAGACAAGAATAAGTCAACAGATATTTCAGTATTCAGTTATCAGTATTCAATATTAGTTTTCAGTTATGAAACTTATGTTATTTACATCCTTACTTCCATATTTATTTTAGTTATATTATTATTACAGTATCATTATTACTCAGTGCTCACAGCAGATACTATTCATGGGTTAGCTAGTAGTCCTTCGGGGTCGCTAACACCGTGTAGCGTCCGGGATACAGACTCAGGGCATTACAACCATCTTCTTAAAAGTTGTAATTAGAAGAGACTCAGTGAATAAATCAGCCATATTGTCACTTGAATGAATCTGTTTCACGTTAATATCACCATTCTTTTGTAGCTCATGTATGTAGAAAAGCTTTGATGAAGTGTGTTTCGTTCTATCTCCTTTTATGAACCTTCCATAAAGATGTGTTATGCTTATTGCATTATCTCTGTATAAAATTATAGGTATATTATAACATTTCAAATAATATTTTTCTTGAATGAGATGTATCATGGACCTCAACCATACACATTCTCAGCTTGCTTCATGAATAACTATTATTTCAGCATGGTTCGATGGAGTGGCTAGATAAACTGCTTTGTATATCTCCAAGATATGACAGTATTTCCATATGTGAAAACATTGCATGTTTGAGACCGAGATTTATGTGGGTTAAATAAATACTCAGCTTCAGCATAATCAATAAGATCGAGACTGCAATCTTTAGAATAATATAAAATCATATGTTTGATCCCATTTCGATGTCTCCTAGTAGGAGCAAAACTATATCTTGCTAACAAATTAATCGAAAAGGCTGTATTACGCCTTGTAGAATTTGCAAGATATATTTTGTCAAGTGACGATATTCAACATTTTCATGTGTGACATCTTCAAGTGTGTTGAGTACAAAGCAAGTAAGTTTTCGCTTACCAAGATGCATCTTTTCATGTCACTTGATAAATATTTCTAAGTCAGTATACTTAAATAAACGTGGAATTCAAATCCTCATAACCTTTTATATTATTGTGCCAATATTGTATCTAAGGTATTATTGGTGATGTATTATTTCGTATCAGTTCATAGTGTGATACAATATTTTGAGATCTCATCACTTTATTATTTTCAGGTACCTGAACCTCTCATAAGGTTTTATGAAGTATTATGTCATAGAAATTGCATTCTTATCATGATTATTTGCTCTTTATCCTTTTCAAGGATTTGTTTTATTTGGAATCGATTGGTCTACCACACTTCACGCATGCATAGACTTTGTCCTTTAGAGACATAAAATAGGAGCATTTGCAGCTTAATGTGAGATGCTTTCCGTATTTGACTTGAATTATCTTTTGAATGAGGATCTGGTGATAATTTCTAACATATTTCATAGTCGCTTATAATCTCCCCCTTATGTTAGCAAAACTAACATATATCATTCATCTTCTTTGAGGAATCCATCTTTGTGCGTCATGGTATATTCATTAATCATATACCACACATCAAAACTATTAGGTAGAATAGTTGGTTCCTGATCTTGGGGGAAAAATAATCATAATTTATTAGTCTAATGCATACAAATGTTATTGCATACAACATATCTTATTTCAGACCAACACATGAAGCTTTGTTCTTATTAGTAATGGTTTAGCTATTTATCGAAGGCATTCAATCCCAAACCATAATCATCAAAATGAATTATCTTGATTACACAATCTGAAAGTTATGTTGTTAACTAAATTTTACTGAGCAAGCAACTTTATGAATGTCAAACTGTAGATTGACAATGAATGTACATGTGATCTTCTTATTGGTGCATATTTCAAGATATCACATGATAGGTGAATGGACCCTTATTCACCTTTTATACATTCCAAATTTTGAGGGATCAAATTTCAATATTAGTTGGTCCAACTAACTTGTCATGAGAACAAGCAACATAAATAATTCTTGAAGAATCTTGTCTTTCTTCAACATATGTCCAATACTCAATATGCACATCTTCATGATGGCAAATCGTTTATGTCAATAGATTAAATGATTTGTATTAATAACTCCAAGTTACTATAACATGTGCAAAAATTCTTTAGTAAACATCAGATTTACTATTGCATGAATTTCGTATCAATAAACAATAAACTCTTAGTTTATTATAGCATGTGATTTCATCATGCTTGGATAACTTTTCACATTCGTATTTCTTATCATGGCAACTTGGAGATATTCAATCTTTCAATTATTCGATATATTTTAAAGATGGATTATGATATCTTCATAATTAAGAATACGTTTGAATGTATATATAGTCACTTTCACCCCAGGGTATAGATCTGTATTTATAATAATCGAAATTCTCATTCGCATGAATGGAATAGAATCATGTCTTAAGCGTATCAAATTATGATAGTTACTACAAAAGTAAATTGAGGCATATATATAATTGATTGCTACCACATTCAATTCAAGAATTGGAGCATATTTAATAGGATATGCTTCACCAAATATTCATTATTTTGCCTTAGCCATCACAATATCATCAATATGGTGCATGGAGATTCAAACTCAACGTCTTATCCATATAAAGGTGTCTTGGGTATAAATCGATGTGACTTGAATCGAACATATTATCATCTCTTTTAATAAGGAATAAATTTAAAACATAAATGGTTTCAAACCAATTATTTTTCCTCAAATCCAACAATAATTATATTATTAGTAGCAAAAGACAAATAACATAAGGAATTACTAATCTTGACATTACCTTTAGATTTATAATCTCACCTTGTTTGGCAGGGTCTCGTATTGATAACGTGTTATGAAATAACTAAGAATAAAGAAGAAGAATAGAGAGAGAATAGAGAGTAATTTTTATTTCTCTTGAGAAGTCTCTTGGATCCTTGAGGATGATTTACAATGAAGGAATCCCTTCTATTTATAGGAAAAATTTACTTCTAGTTTCTAACTAAAAGACAGATACTTCAAATCTTGATAGATATCTATTGGATCTTGATAGATCTTATTATCTATATAGATATTCACTATAATGTAAATACATTTATAACAATTAAAAAGATTTCGGGGTGCGCGGATTTAATTAAATAGGTATAATAGATTTGGTACATATTTGTAGTTAATCTATTTTTATTAAGTGCGTGGATGTTATCTTTTAATAATTTACTTTTTTCGTAAGATATATTCATTAATTATTTTGTCCTGTAGTAATTACAGAGTTACAAATTCTTGTATAATAATTTATTCTATCTGTGCTATAATATATATCTAATTCTAGATTTTCAATGTTATTTATTATTTTATGTTGTTCTTCTCGTAGTTAGTTTTTTAAATTATATAAACTATCACATGTACTTTTATCTAAATTTTCTAAGGTTTTTTCTATCCATACTAAAAGAAAAATTAGTATGGATAGAAAAAACCTTAGAAAATTTAGATAA